>NW_013667006.1:212763-257763 GCF_000517525.1 Limulus polyphemus | reverse complement strand
TTAGTGTAAATCAAACCATACGAATCAAAAAGGGTTTGGTCATTGTCCTTTATTTTAGCTTAGGCTTAGGATTAGTGTCGAAACAAATTTTACCGAAACTCAAGCTGTTCGAAGTGATGCTTTAGCGCCATCTGTGAATTTTATCGGAAAAATAATATGATTTAAACATTTTCTCTAATAAACTAAGCATTAAAGTCCAAAATAGGTTGTGTAATTAATCTGTACCGTCACAAACAGAATAAACAGAGCACAACTAATACTTACAAGTTTCACAAAATCTGAACATCTAATGTTACAGTCTTTGAACATGGAGTAAACCAAAATTAGACTCGTATCTAAATAAAAATTAAGGGTGCCCGGCATGGCCAGGTGGGTAGGACGCTAGGCCTCGCAATCTACGGGTCGCGGGTTCGCACCCCCCGTCCCACCAAACATGCTCGCCCCTTTTAGCCGTGGGGGCGTTATTATGTGACGGTCAATCCCACTATTCGTTGGTAAAAAGAGTTGGCGGTGGGTGGTGATGACTAGCTGCCTTCCCTCTAGTCTTACACTGCTAAATTAGGGAATGGTTGGCGTCAGGAAGAGCATCCGGCCGTAAAAAACCCTGCCAACACCAAAAATAGCGACTCCGTATAGATACGGGAAAAAGCTAAAAGAAGAAGAAGAAGATCTAAATAGAAAATTAAATCATAATAGATATTTAATGTTAATATATGTTGAAAGTATATGACATGGCTAGTTGTGCCTTACTGTAGTACACAAAACACGCTTGTATTCCATAGAAACCGAACAAAATATATCTAAAAGTTATCGAATGGTATTATTATTTGATATCATAGTTCTGAAAGTAAAGGTTGTAATTTCTTTTCAGTCTCCGCTATTAATGTCATTTTTGTCGTTGCTTCAATATCTTTGCTTAATCGTAGTCATAATAGTTTCTAGTTCTTTCACACTCTGATATATGTATCGAGCATTTTCTTAACACGCAGTTGCAGTCTTGTTTTTCTCAATCTTATCTTTGCTATCCAGGAAAAGCCTACTATTTATGCTGTGCGTAGACATTCACCTGACGCTTAGAATATGGTTTGCTAATGTCCACTTTCTTTAGTTGGCGGACTTCTATTTAGCCAGTGGCGTATTGGTCTTTGTTAGACCTGCGGAGTTAAGCTAAGTATTCATTGCAAGATTTCGCTCTTTGCGAATATTAAGTCCCGTAATTTAGAAACTGCGCTAGGTAATGGCCAATTCAATCCCATCTGAGTGACATTGTAGCCATTAGGTGGCACTAAAGCCATTCCCAGTACCTTATGTGAATGAGATTATAGACTCGACAAAGTACTTTCTGAAGACGTTATACCTCAGGAATCTGTGCTCCATGATGACTTAAGTAGATGTAAAAACACCCCTGAAATGCTGCATTACCCACTGAATAAACTTCTCCACCAAAAACAACTTTGTTAGTTAACAGTACAAACTTTACTTCCAAACAGAAAATATCTGTGCTAACATCATGGTTTCTTTTCTCTTTTTATGTCATCGTCCGTAATTTCAACTTTTTTTTTTATATCAAGCTTTCTCACTAGACGTCCCATTATCACCACTCATGTGAAGCATTACCCATTTGGGGATGGAGGATGGGTACCTTTATATTTTGAGGGTGAAGAGAGGTATATAATCTTCATCACTGAGGAGTTTATTCCAGAGTACTTTATCTTAACATTATTTGACCAAATACATTTAAATATGAGGAAAGTGTCTTTGAAAAACTACGTTTATTGCACTGCAAATGAAATATTATTAAGCATGATAGATATTTGTTTATAAGATTAGAACATCCAAGTAACATCAGTTTTTATCTCATCCCACCTTGCTGGAGACAGAGAGAGAGAAAACAACAACAAAAAACGAGGGAAATTAATGTTAGATTAACAGTAAGCTACAGATTAAGAATACAAGAAAAGAACAAAGAAATAATCTATGTTGTTTTGAGTCCGTTTACTTTACCGTATAATAACCTAAATTAATTTATGTATGAGAATAATGCTATGGTGAAAAAGAAAAGAAAATCTTTAACGTATATATATACAAAGAAAAAATACATCCACCTGCGATTTCTTTTGACATATTCACAAACGTGTAAGTGTTGGTGTGAGCGTTCTTTTAAATACCTACCGTCCTTCTTGTTTAACCAGCGTCAAAATGATCATAGTGCGGTAATATACTCGATATATAAATTATGACTATCATCTTATTTAAAATATTATTTTAATAATCCAAATTATGGCCCAGTTTAATCACAAAATTTTCAGGAAGTTTCACATCATAATTTGTTTCCATTTTTGATCAAACATGGTTTTCTTCTTTCGCTCCGTTTGGAGCATAAGGTTCGAAGCAAAGTATGAACAATGCTGTCACTGTCTTTAAAACGTGGCTGTATTTTTCTCGTGTAAAGTACTTGTTAAGAAAATATAATTCCCTGCGTGAGCTGTTATTCATCCTTATAGTTACATAAGAATTCATTTGTTCTGCTTGACTGTCATTGGCTGAAGAGATTGCTTCTATTTAAACATAATTTTTTTGTTCTCAGTTTGCGCTGTATGAATCATGTCTTGCTCAAGAATCTCAATTTTTTGCTTAAAACCAACATAAGCGTAAAACAGATAAAATCCAATATACTTAAGTCAGAATCAAAACATAAATTTAAAGTTTAAAACAGTTTGTAAAATACTTCACTAAATTATTTTTTCATTGGATTATTTTCAGATTTATAGATTTAAAATGTGAGTTATAAATATGAGATGAACACGGTGGTGTGTTAGGTGGATCCAATCATCAAGTTATCTTCTGATATATTGAAATGTTATATGCTATTTCAAAGGACATCTGCATTTTGAACTTTGTACAACATATTAACAAATTTATCGTAACAATTACTGAGAACATGCATTATATTAAATAAGTTTTCTAAAGGTCAGCTGATCACTTGAGAAGTTTTGTAACCTAAATAAATGTCCTATAAATTCTGAGAATTTTTATGTTTGTAATCCAGAAAAATCAAGGCACTAGTAGACTATACAGGGACAATCCCAGTTTTAAGAAAAAAAAATCTAAAGTTCACTCAAGCGTTTCGTTGTTGTTGTTTTTAAGCGGAGAAAATAAAAAATGTGGAATTTATCCCAACGTATTGCTTATCGACTGTGCATATTTCATTACATTATTTATCAAGTTGTGAAAACCATTAAGGTAATTTACACAGCATTTTGTTTTCAGGAATTGTACTTTCAAATAAGGGATGACGATTGTCGATAGTGCTTTCACATGTATCGAACTTTTTTCTTTCTAAAATCGAACTTATTTATTGATTGGTAAAAAAATGTACCTCTAGTTATAATGAAGATTGTTTCCTCATTGATGTAATTCGCCCTTCTAAAGATATCCTTAAGTCGACTGAAATAATTGTGTGGATTTAATAGGAAGAAAATCTCACCTCTTCATCGTTGTCTATTTTATCCTAATGAATACAATAAATTGTTTTTTTGTTTGTTTATTTTTGTATTACAACAATGATTTTTAAAATAAGGTGAAACAGTCTTCAGATCCTAAATTAAGTTAATTTTTAAGCTTCATATAATTACGTGCATTTTCGTTAAAATACAGAAGTTTTACGTTTATTTTTGACAGATTTTTATATCTTTGACGTGTAGTTACTGTATTTATGTTTAGTTTTAACTGCAATTTTTCTACGTCATCATTATATATTAGTTTACATTAATATGAACGGGCAAAGTTTTAGTTTAATAATCTGATATCCAGAAAGTTATTTCTGTTGATTATAAAACAGTAAAGTTATAAGAAACAGAAGTGCATATTATCCAGCTTTTGTGTCAAAATTATTGAACATATATGCTTAGTTCAATAGGCCCTATTATTTCATCTTAGATGACATTGGACCCGAGAGTGGTATAGTGGTTTTAACGCTTGCTGTCGAAACACTGAGAGACTTTGGAAAATTCCATGAAATTGTATGAAAGTACCTCAATATACTTTTCAATTATGCTTTAAATGTTCGAAGATGTTACAACGTGTGTGTTATCATCTTAGCTATCAAAAGCTTATGAAAGTATTTATTTAGCCTCTAATGTCTTACAGGCTCTTACTATTTGTTGTTAAAAGCCTTTCTCTAAAATATGAGTTTCAGTTTGTTTGTTTTTCACAATCTTTTATTATTATATCTTATTTGAACAACGCTTCTATGTCAGATAAAGTGAATACAGAATTTATTCATGAGATATTAAAATGAGGTGATATGAAATATTATAACACTAATTAAGTAACAAATTAAATACATTTTTTGCTCGAAATAAAATGGAGGGCAAATGATATTTTGGCAAAATATCTAAAATATACGTAATATATATATATATATATATACTGTTTATTGAAATCCCATTTCATGTTAGTGTACTGAATATTTTTTGTGTATTGACCTAGAAAAGTAACAGGTAATGAAAGATTTATTTAATGAAAATATAATATGACGTTTTTGAATAGTCACAATACTTTCATGACGATACAGATTGCTAGAGTGTAAAGGGTCCTGGTTGAGACAAATAAGGAAATCAATAAAATTTGCACAATTTACATATTGTTAAGCGGTAGATGGCAGCACCATCAATTGTTAAATAGACATTATGATACAAACTTCTACAATATAAAAGATTCTGATAGCGCTAAATGATAAAATCAGTAAAAACGTATTAAAAACGATTTATGAAGCAGTAGGAAGATAAGAAACCCACAAAAAAGTTTTGCACTATATAAATAACAACACACTTAATATTTTTTTGGCTAAATCTTATTGTAAAGCCCCCCAGTGGCACAGCGGTATGTTACAACGCTAGAAACTGGGCTTCGATACCTGTGGTGAGCAGAGCACAGATAGCCCATTGTGTAGCTTTATGCTTAATTAGAAACAAACTTACTGTAAATAAGAAAATATCACCAACTGATTTAAAAAACACATAAAGATGAGAAGACCGTTTAATTTGCTATTTTAAGCAGTATTATAATATTGTTCTTTCAGAGTTGTAGTTATAATGTTAAATTTAAGAACGACTTTATTAAAACGGAATATTACTACTTGTTTATTCATTTCTAATATTCTGATTTGATATTTGATCTTTCTTTAAAACATAAGAATATTGTAGGGTTGGAACTTCTAACGTACTGTCTGTGACTTCTTTTACAAAATGGATCAGATTTACGTTTATTTGCTAAAGCTCCAGCAAAAAACCGAAACGCTGTCTTTCTCAGAAAGCAAAGACAGAAGCAGTACCTTAGAAATTATAACTCTCTAAGAACATGTACAGATAAATAATATATTTGTTGCTAACAGAAGTACTTTAGAAGTCGTACAAATATCAGCAAAGAGCTACTTTCATCGCAAAGCAGATTAAATCTTAACGCTCAGGAAAATTTTATATCGTATTTAACGTTTTCTTGAATGACATCCTGTTCAACAAACGCCCATGTCAGAAATCGCAGGATTCGTGTATCGCTATATCTAACTAAAAACTGTTGAAGCTTCCACTGCTTACATTTTTCTTTTTTTTTAACAGGATAACGGGATTAACTGCCAAGGTTTTAAAATTACGGAGCTGTTCAGCTGTATATTTCACCTGAAACCCTGGACTTTTCCATCAGCATCATGGTATTCTAACCACTAGGCCACGATCGGGTTTAAAATTTGTATCAAAGAATGGAGTTCTTCGGTTTAACAAACAAGAATTGAACAGTTATGTACGTTCTGTTAAAAAAAATACTCGTTAGTAAAGAACTAGTTGAAATACTTATTAACTTATCTTATTTTAATATTCAATAATTCGAAATTAATATTTATGTACAATTTTTATTGTATAAAGATAGTCTCTAGCACACTGAATAGCAACCAAATTGTTAATAGTAGAAGTAAGATTACAGAAATTAATTTTAAATGGAAATATTGACTTTTCCAAGTGAAACTACTATCTTTGTGTACTGTCTTGTATGGAGAAGTGCGGGTAGAGCTCTGGATTTCGAAGTTATCGAGTCGGGTTCGAATCTGTGTGATATCACAAAACCTTGTCCATACTGTAAGCTGTGGGTGCGATATAAGAGTTGACAGTCAGTCCCTTAGCATGGATGATGGGTGGTAGGGTGATACAGACTAGCTGCCTACTCTCTGTTCAGCAGCTCAAAAAAGAGCCTTAGTAGCTTTGCCTCAAATACAAATACAAAAAAATACAAATTTAAAGAATACGTTTTAAAGAAACACGTTAACGTACACAGACACATATCAAAGAAGCCAGATCGTGTTATTTGAGAAAGCTTGTTTCTGCATTATTCAAACTGGTGATATACGTTTGGTAATTAAAGTTCGGAACATCAGGTTCAGTACCACGAGTGTATTTGTAGCACGATCAGAATAATGCATCACGCATAGGGTGTATACAATGGCTTTAGGTATGACACGCAAAAAAATGACAGCTCGGAAAGCTATAAAGAAAAATAAATTATTGTATCAGGACACAGAGTAATCTACCTATCTCTCTATATCTATCTGGTAATTACACACAATTAAAATATATATACAATAAATACCTCGCTTAGAATTACATCAGCATCGAATTATTTCACTATGTTTACAATCTTCAATAAATGCCAAAGTAAACATTTTTGCAAAATAAACAGTTGAAACGTGTTAGTTATATTCTGTAAATGACATTCATTAGCCGTTCGGAACGATACGACTAGACTAACTGAATACAGTAGGCAAACAACACAACGTGAAACGTTGATGAAGTGTCTGTTACTATGCTAACGTTCAGTTTTTTTGTTTTTTTTTGTGAGGTAATTAGAAATTAGCGTAGTTGGAAGAAAGAGCAGATTACCTATATATTAGATGCGTCATAAAACTCTGGAACCGAGTGGGTTTCAACATCAAAAGGAACAAATTGTAAGATGATACGTGCGTAAACATCGGCACATTGAGGCACGTGTATGCAACAAATGTAAAATGTATGACAGTGTTTTCTAATAGAGTACGTTGACCAATAATAAACTTATTCAAAACTTTTCTGATGGTACAGAGAAGTATTTATTTTCTCTAGTAGCTAGCTGACACACACCCTATGAATAGTGTCGTGACCGGTATTTAACGACAAACAAAACATAAAATTGCTGAACAGATAAACACATACTGTTAATACATGCCTGATATTAAGAAAGTGTTATTCTCACTGTTTGTCTTGAAAATTTCTGCATGTGTTTCCATTTACTTCATAAACACAAAGGTATCATTAGTTTGTCTTTTTAACCCCCCCCCCTCTTCCCAGTGTAAATAAATGAACCTAAGAAATGTCTGAACTCCTTTGTCAATATAAATGTATCATTGTTTCATGCGTTTCCATAAAAAACTCGTTATATTGGAATGTTTCATTGGTGGGAATTTTTGTAGAAAAACAATGTAAAGTTATATTGATATGAAATATACTTAAAGCAAACGCTTAATATAACTTTTTTTATTCAAATATATATCATTTTCAGCCAAGTTTCAAATTTGTCATTAAACTGATACTATTAAAAACATTATTTAGTGTCTTTTCACGGTCACTTTCTAAATTTAACAGAACTAATTTGACTAATAATACATGACAAAACTAAAAAAAAAAAGACATCACCTCCAGTTTTTCAAAGAAATATTAAACTTAAAGTTACAATATAACGGAATTTTGATTATGAAAACTTAAGATCATTTTTTTGAAAATATACCGTAAAATACCGTGTAATCAGAACCCCATCCACCTCCCGGGATAAGGCACTGAATATGGAATTGAAATGAGTTGTTGCTGGGAAACAATTTCACACAAAATGACAAGCTAGATCAACGCAACAAGCAGCTTACATCAGTCGTCAACAAATTTCTTATAATTCGAGAAGGTTTCGGTAGGGGTTAAATATATTTTTAAATGCTGTACAGCTACAGTTTCAGATATCACAATACTCTATCTATATTACTATATCATAAGCTCAATATTACTTTAGAAGTTTGGAAAGGGCTAAATGGGTAATCAAGGAAACTTTATTATAAATGTACAATGTTTTGACAAGATTATATCATCATCAAGTACCAGGTATTACCTTACTATTTTTTATACATAGAAAATGTATGCAGTTGTTAGAACTCCCCCTCTTAATGTGAAATATTTTAATATAAAGATATGAGTAAATGCGTCACTGTACACGAATTGAAATTAATAAATTGGTCTTAGTTTCTTGATGCGTGAATCCAGGTCAAATATGATCCTAAGCTTGTTATTTGAAAACCTTACAAGAAACTATAACGAAGTTTTAGTCAAAATTGGTTAAGCAAAATTTAACGACATAAAATTACAAAGCTAATCAAGGTAGAGTAAGTGGTGAAACACCACTGCTTCACAGCCACAGACAAGCCATGTGTCCTAACGTTCTCACACCACTGCTTTACAGCCACAGACAAGCCATGTGTTCTAACGTTCTTACACCACTGCTTTACAGCCCGAGACAAGTCTTGTGTCCTAACGTTCTCACACCACTGCTTTACAGCCACAGACAAGCCATGTGTCCTAACGTTCTCACACCACTGCTTTACAGCCCGAGACAAGTCTTGTGTCCTAACGTTCTTACACCACTGCTTTACAGCCACAGACAAGCCATGTGTCCTAACGTTCTCACACCACTGCTTTACAGCCACAGACAAGCCATGTGTTCTAACGTTCTCACACCACTGCTTTACAGCCACAGACAAGCCATATGTTCTAACGTTCTTACACCACCGCTTTATAGCCTAAGACAAGCCATGTGTCCTAATGTTCTAACACAACCGCTTTACAGCCCGAGACAAGTCATGTGTCCTAACGTTCTAACAAAACCGCTTTACAGCCCGAGACAAGGCATGTGTCTTAACGTTCTTACACCACAGCTTTACAGCCCAAGACAAGCCATGTGTCCTAACGTTCTTACACCACTGCTTTATAGCCCAAGACAAGCCATGTATCCTAACGTTCTTACACCACAGCTTTACAGCCCGAGACAAGGCATGTGTCTTAACGTTCTAACATAACCGCTTTACAGCCACAGACAAGCCATGTGTGCTAATGTTTCAACTCTCTGAATAATAGTGTCATACTCTCTGAATAATCTTATTATAATGGAGCTTGCGATGTATACGTCCAAAACTCAGATCTCGGAAATTACCGCACCGATCATCACCAATCATAACTGGGTAATATTTTTTATAACTAGGCAGTATTTTTATAGCTGAGCAATAAATAAAACAATTGAAATTTCCAGAGAAATGATATATTTCAGACTTAACCAATAAAAATTACAAAAAAGGAGTAAGTTTCAATAATAAAACAACAACAACAAAAAAAGATTTAAACAAAAATGTTTTGTGTTTATTTAGTGAAAATACCATGAGTGTTGTAACTGAAAAGCAAGGCACTACGTCTACAAAGAAATACTTCAATAAAATCTACTCTGTGATGATAGCCCATTCTTAAACTAAAATTTCAATAAAATCTTTTTTCTCGTGGATGGTAAACATTATTGAATGTAAAGTATGAGTACATCGTTCTGGAACTGTCAGGCAATTCCAGAAAAGACCGCTGATCCAATAGCCTTCCGCAGAAACTAACAGTTATACCTGTCTGGAGGGCGGGTATTTCTGCTAGTAGTGTTAATAGTGTTAAAAACGAACGTCTGAAAAGTACGATCGATGTGAAAAGTGTGTGTGTGGGAGGTCTTTATCAGGAGTATACTAAAGGTTCTAATGATGACTCCAATTCTTTAGCACTGTAAACATTCGTCTTTATCAGGAGCAAATTCAAGGTTCTAATGATGACTTCAATTCTTTAGAACTGTAAACATTCGTATTTATCAGGAGCAAACTGCAGGTTCTAATGATGACTTCAATTCTTTAGAACTGTAAACATTCGTATTTATCAGGAGCAAACTGCAGGTTCTAATGATGACCTTAATTCTTTAGAACGGTAAACATTCGTCTTTATCAGGAGCATACCAAAGGTTCTAATGTTGACTTCAATTCTTTAGAACTGTAAACGTTTATCACGAAATAGTAATATATTTTAAAGAATATAACTTGAACTGTACTGGATTTATTAGAGCGCTGAGGATGTATAACAACACCAAAACTCAACCAAACATGGACTGAGTCACTACTACGGCAAATAATAGCGAAGACTATGACACTTTTTGCAACTACTGCGTTGTAAAGTAGATGACGGTTAACTACTACAGTTCTGTTAGAGTGGTCCAACAGTTGGCCGTGGTGCCTTTCACTAGTTGCGATTTATCTATTCTATCGGTTCAAAATTAGAGGCAGCTAGCATTTGTAACCCTTGTGTAGCTTTGCGTGATTATCCGAAAACAAGAACCTAGAAAGTTTAGATAAACTAAAAACAATGCTAATTAAAAACACCAGACGACTGAGGTCACTGAATGACAAGTTAGTCGATCTGTATGTGTCGTCGCTATTTGCATTCCCAAACAACGTTTGTCTTCTTTTCTGACTGTTAAACGGATATACAGAAAGCGACAACATAAGCGTTTCCCGATTCTATAAATATAAGGCTTCTTACCAAAATACGCATATGTTTGCTCAGAATCAAAATTGTCGGATTTTCCTCCTTTTTTTTCAAAAGCGAGCAAAAAGTCGATTACATGTTTCTTTGTGCGAAGTGCCGGGGAGCATGCCAGTTGTAACACCCTTTTTGGTTTCTTTTACACAATTGAACACCTTCTCTTAATGCTACGTTCCGAATTATCGTTTCAGGCGCCTCTATTTATTTTTCCCAACATTTCACAGAAAAATTCTTGATCTAAATCAATCACAATGCTTTCGTTTCCGAAAAAAGCCGAAAAGCTATATACATCATACATTTGATCGTGATTACTGCTACCATTTCCGGCGTTAAACTCTTCTATCCACGTGTCCCTGTACACGCAGCACGTGGCCGGCACGCTTATGAATCGAACAGCTCACCGAGCTGCGCGATTAAGGCAACGTTTAGAACGTACGTTAATAAACTTCAATGGTGAGTAGAGCCTCCCTGGGAAAGAGCCTTAATCTTTCAAGAGCAATGAATGAAACAGCTACAAGCACCTACGAGCCAACGGAGCGTGATTGTGTGGTGTTTATCTGGCCATGAAATTACGCTCGAAATTAAAAGCTACAAGGCTACAGGTTAGATACAAATTACTCAAATAATAGATAAAAGTTTTGTTAATGATCTAGTCATTAGATTTACCTGCTAATGTGCACCAAAATTCTCTAAAAGAATCAATATCTATCTGAAAAATCAATAATGTATGAACTGTGGAAAACTTAATAACTTTGTCTCACATTAACCGCAGACTGTCTGTAATGTACTTTAATATTTTTAACTAATAAAAATAGATTAGTTACGGTCTAAGATTATTTTCAAAACTCGCAATAAAAAAAAATTGATGGTCTCAAATCAATATTGATTCTTTCATTTCGTTTGCTATTTGGCCTGGCATGGTTAGGGCGTTCGATTCACAATCTGCGGGTTCGAATCCCCGTCCCCCAAAACATGCTCGCCTTTCGGCCGTGGGGCTTTATAAAGTGACGGTCAATCCCACTATTCGTTGGTAAAAGAGTAGCCCAAGAATTGGCGGTGGTTGGTGATGACTAGCTGCTAAATTAGGGACAGGCTAGCGCAGATAGCCTTCGTGTAGCTTTGCGCGAAATTAAAACAAAAAACAATTAGCACTGCTTTTTAACGCAAGTTACATTTTGTTTGTACACTGTATTGCTGATCGGTAAATATAAATCTATATTTTATTACACAGGCTTGGAACTTATGTAATAAGTAAAACCCACTCCCTTCAGCTTCAAAGAAGATCTTACAAAAAGACAATAAAAACCTCTTGTATATTAAAAAAAACAGTCAGAGCTATAGAACCGCCATTAAAAAAATGTGTTAAAACATACAACGTGGATGGCAAAGTAAGAAAACCGGTGTTTTTTTAATTATTGAAAAAATACAAAAAAATTAAATAAAACCGCTGGATGTTTTAATGTATTTATGTACGACAAAACTTCCCTTAAGATTTGATCAGTTTTCAACTATGATAATCTGAACGAAAAGCACTGATTTACGACTGATTATAAAACAGTTCATATACTTTCAATGAGAGAAATTTTCGTACCAGTTCATGCTTTAAATTACTATAACACAAACCGTTCATCATTTTGACGACCAATGCGTTCAAGTCATTATTTTAAGCAGTATCCATTACATATTTTGATAATGATACTGATCATGTCTAAATGGCATATGAGGTATTTTTATACTCTCCGCCATATAAGATCATCTCTCGTCCTCTCCATGAAATTATCTTAAACTTCCTGCACTATGTTATATTTCTAGCATATATGCTATATTTATGTTTTACATAAAAACACAATAGTACAACCCAGTACTACTTGCTGTAATCTATTAAAAAAACTGATGGTGGATTATAAATTAATCACACATATATAAATTTGAAATCCGTTTAATTGCAGTACAATAAAGTCACTAATGTTTCACATGACAGTAAACAACGACATCGCGGTCTTGTTTACAAATTATAGGATCACAGCAGAAAATTTAAGATTAACGTAAACTTATATATTTCAAATCTGTAATATTTAATTCTATTGAAATTTGGAACTTTCTGGAGCACCAAACAATGCAAACTACTAAATAATCATATGTGCACAACATATGCTCATATTTACCAATTCACGTATTTGAAAACCACCATTAAAGATCACTAAAGTGTCAGCACTCAGATAATAGTAAGTCATTTTGTCCTTTTCACCTGTATCACATTGTCCTTTTCACCTGTATAAGTGTCAGTAACTAGTACAAAAGAAGTATGAAATATAGCAACGCCCCACTAAATGTTTTGGGTGTGATATCCAGGTTTAGCGAAGAGACGCATAGATAAGTTAAAACCGCAATAACAAGA
The DNA here is from genome assembly GCF_000517525.1 of Limulus polyphemus. Classification (NCBI taxonomy): domain Eukaryota; kingdom Metazoa; phylum Arthropoda; class Merostomata; order Xiphosura; family Limulidae; genus Limulus; species Limulus polyphemus. Next base: position 244,683 of record NW_013667006.1, on the reverse strand, counting down.
GAAACAAAGGATTTGGCTGGAAGATGAATGATTAATTGGGGAAATTGAGGTAAGACGGCCACTCCTGTATATCATCATAGTGAATGACATGTAACAATTGTTCAGGTTATCCCGTGCATAATTACACTAGTGCACAGGCGAGAATGCAAGTGAACAAAGTGAGAATCAAGTTTTTTGTTTCCGAACTACTTTGATTTTAAATGAGCACTTTGAATTGGTAACGAAGTATATGTTTCAGGGAATTTCACATCGTTGATCTCAAAAAATAATGAGATATTATAGACAGCGGAGTATAATGTAAAAGAAATACAGTTCAAATTCACTTATTTCTTTTGCTTTGCGATGAGTGGCTTAGTGTATGACCCCTCCTGCAATGGATCCGTCTTACCACATGCCAATGACGTATATTCTCACAATGGGCTTCGATCTCAATGTGCTCCCCATTGGTTCAGCAGTATGTCTTCGAAGTTACAACGCTAGAAACCGGGTTTCGATACCCGTGGTGGGCAGAGCACAGATAGCCCATTGTGTAGCTTTGTGCTTAACTATAAACAAACGATCACAATGTACGTCATTGTCTTACACTAGTACCCGTGTTCTTCTTAGCAACTATCTTAAAAAATGCGCAATTTGCGCATGGTGCACGTTCTTCCCGATTCCTGTCGGTAGCTTTTAAATGATGATTTAAGTGATTTAAATCCAGTTGCTAAATGCACCATTTATTTTAAATTGCAGTTGTTATGAGTTAAAGTGGGACTATGTTTTCCCTATCTTGGAGGTTTAACCGCAAGAAGTGAATTTTTTCAGTACCTAAAATAAAGGTTTGTGAGATTAATAATGAAAAAGGGTTCATTTTAAAACATTTTGCTTTCCCATGACATTCATTTTACTTGGTGAAAACCGCATTCAAAATTAAGTTAGTCATTGCCCTCCCCTAAATAAATAACCATCATGGCGAAGGTGGCAGAGCACGATTGAATAATACAATTCACAAACAAAAATTTTCTTAAAACCTTTATTAACTATGTTGCACCCCAGTAATTCAGAGGTAAGTGTGAAGGCTTATAACGCTAAACAATGGGTTTCGATAGCCGTGGTGGGCATAGCATAAATAGTCCAATGTGTAGCTTTGTGCTTTACAATAAACAAACAAATTAACCACGTTTTGTCTAAAGCGTTCACAGCTCTTTTCAATGTTGACTAGATGGACTGGAAAATACCATTTTAACAGTAGGTCAAACTTTGCAGCTTTCAAAGACTTAAGCCCCCCCCCCCCCAGTGGCACAGCGGTATGTCTGTGGACTTACAATGCTAAAATCCGGGTTTCGATATCCGTGGTGGGCAGAGCCCAGACAGCCCATTGTGTAGCTTTGTGCTTAATTACAAACAAACAAAGACTTAAATAGAACAGAACTTTCATTTGACAAAAGGACACTTAATAAATTCAAGTGCACAAATAAAAGAAAAGTTAAAGGTCGATGATTGCTTGCGATCTCGAAAAAACATCATCTTCCTGGTCATTAAGAAGCCAAGAGACCAATAAGAATAAAAACAACTTAAGCTGTCGGCACCTAGGAAGGTTTGGCATATCTAAAACACTAATTCGAAAGCAAACAACTAATAACTTCAAAATATGTTCTACCAATATACATAAAGTTTAAGAAATTCTTTATCAAAAGCACAGAAGGGTAGTTTTGAGAGTAAGTTCCTAACAAACCATTTAGTCGTCAATAAACTATCATCAACGGCTTATAGGGTAAAGTAGCAGCTGTAAGATACATTTGGTATTATCATTGTACTTACATTTCTCAGGCTCATTAATAACAATAAAGAAACATCTGTTGAATATGACTCCTAAGTTCTTCAGTAACAATCGTGGTTCAAAACTGACAAGTAATCTGCAATGATATTAAATGTTTATTTAGAACAATTATACAAGAATAAAATGTAAATGTTTTTTTTTTTCATTCTGAAGTTATTAAAAATAAATTTTCTTTGTTTGAGAAGGTATGTGTTTTTTGTTTTTTTTTACAACAAAGCTACTTTGGGCTATCTGCTGTATCCACCGAATGAAATTGAACCGCTGATTTTAGTATTGTAAATCCGTAAACTTACCGCTGGCCCACCAGGGGAACCGTTTAAAAAGAAAGAAGTGATTCTTTTAAAAGTTATATATTTTAGAAACTAATCTTAACGACTGTAGAATTTATGAAGATAGTTTTTAAAAGTTGCATCCGTAAAATTCTCTGTCAAGGAATCTAATTACAAAATGTATTAAATGAAAATAAATTATTTGAAATAAAATAATATAAATACTTTGAGCAAAAAACATCACTTTTTGAAAAAAAAAGTCTTACTTAAGATCAGTTAAAAAGTTAAATTTTAACTCTTTTTTTGTACTCATTATGCAAATACGGCGGAAATAATGCTGTATTTAAATTTATTGTTTAACAAGGCCTATAATGCACAAAAACGTTTTTGTGAAATATATTTTGGAAAGTTATAAATTTGTACGTTACCTGAAAGTAACATTGTTCAATTCAGGAATGAACAAAAATAATTCCATGGTTTATTTAGATTGTTACCTAGAGGAAAACATTCAGTTACAGAGATAAAGTATTTCTACATATATTAAACACTAAATATACTCTGTACCTGATGATGTCTTTACTGGTCGTGAATAAATGAAGTTTTGTGAAACGTTCAAATTGATTTTATTTTGTTTTTTCTTTAATTCTGTAAAAAATATATTCGTCACCTGTACGTTACAATGGGTAATAGAGCAAAGGCATTCTCGAGTACACATATTACCTAAGAAATATAATAGAAAGTGACTGTCCATTGATGTATATGACAGAGTGTATGACAAAGAAGCTAAGTCAACTAGACCAAAGGTTCCGAAACTGATGGTCTGAGGAAAGTGTTAGAGAGGGAGTCGTAGCAACTATACACATTACTTTAAAAGGTACTTAGTATCTACAGATTCATTAGGTGGAGGTTTTCAGTCAGGGTACGAAATGTTCTGATGGACATTGTGCTGAGAACTCATGAAAGATGTATTCTAAACCAAGTTTGTAGATGAGTCTGTTTGTTGAAATAGCGAAGCTGCTTGGCCGCCAGAAAGATGTTAATCTTAAATACAACTTATAGTCAAAGTACCCTGAGGAAACATACCTTAGAGCAGAAGCTGATTCAAACAACATGTTATAAAACGTGCTAACTTCTGGAAGGAAACCCATAGATTGTACTGACAAACAAAACGCCGTTGTTTCTTTTTTATCTGTTTTAAAGAACGTAATTACAGAAGGTACTGGTTACTTAAAAAGAAACATAAAAATATTGCTTTTTTCGGCTATTCGGTTATGTTCGAAGCGTAATATGAAGATAATAGCTGTATCCCCCTCCCACTTTTAATTATGCTCTTAAGACCCCACGATCTAAACCTTTAATCCATATCCCTCATCTTATACGCTTTCAAGGCCCATAATTCGAAAATACCAGGTTCTCTCCTTTTCCCTTACTCTCAAATATACTTTTAAACCTCATGTTCTGGTCATACTAGCTCCCTCCCCCCGACACTTTCAAATATGTTCCAAGTTCCAACGCTTTGAACATACTAGTAAACAAAATCTCGAGGCAAGGTAGTGACTCCAGCCAAGCCTCTATATACAGGGCCAAACTTTTGGCCAAATCTGGAGTTTTGACTCTGCTGTTCTAAATGCTGGAATGTGACTATTATTATGATTATGAGAAAAAGTAAATACTCTTACGTCACATTAAAAACATCAGATTCATATCTCTTTTAAATATGATAAATAAGCGGTCATAAAAGGGGGAGGGGATTATTGTTATTCTCCTTGTTGAAGAGACAACACATACAGCAAATGAAACAAAATTCTATTGGACTTAGATAATTGATCAATCTGAAGTTGGGTTTGACAACTGTGGCACATTTATTAATAGTTCTCATATTAATATATATACATATATATATTGCATCCCATAATTTTTAAGTTAAATTTGATGAACTAAGGGCCTTGTGGTGCAGCAAAAGTCAGAAATATGAGAATGGCGTAGAAATCTAAGATTCTCTATCTGTATTGATAGCTTCTACTAACAGTTGAGGCTCGAATCCCGTTTTAGATAGTATCTTATTTTGAATTGATTTTAAAATAATAACAAAGCAAAAAAAGTTGTGTTATCTGATCAGAACATTTTACTGAATAATAGGATTAGCCATATAAAAATATGATATGAAGAAAAGAGAAAAGTAATATAAAAAGGCAACCCTTATAGACATAATATAAAAGTGGGTAAGTTATACAACAAAAGACTTGGAAAATTTGACCCCTTTTTATATTTACGTTGCTTCTTGTTCCAGTTGCAATAAAAAGGAAACAAATATCTCCCTTTTGTTTAAGATGTCCACTTTCACATTACATCTTTACAGAGTTTGCCTTTTATATAGATATCCCCGTTTATGAAATTTAGCTGGTTATGTACATGTAAAATGTTTTAATGAGCTACATCAGCAAATTTCCTAAGCAATGTTATAAACGTTTGAGAAGTGAGCCTTGTTTACTTGGATATTTTCAATAGAAATGTACGTAACACTTTGGCTAGACAAATCAAGCAAAATTTAATTAAATCAGGCGTTTCTTATGTTGTTGTTTTTTATCAGTATTTGTGAATTTATGTATACAGATATGTCATATATAGAATATGATTGGGTTGTGCACAGAAGGTTGAGATGCTGAAACTATTTTCTTTTTTATCCAACCTTCTTCCAGCTCGAATTCTGTTACGAGTATCTTTCTTCAGAATAGGCTGTGACACAATCTGTCAATCCTGACAGCATTGCACTGACAAATGGTCACGAACTCGACATTGATCAAATATATATATATATATATATAGGTGTTAAACATGTAACCCGAAGCGACAAACTCCAGTATATCAGTTTTATATTTAGTTGAATAGCTACTCGACTAGAATTCAGACTTAAGATGTATTCCATGACGTAAAAGATATTTAAAATACTTGTTTTGTAATGTTATTTTATATTTTATCGCTCTAGTGACTGATATAAGTCTTAAAATCAACCGAATTATTCAGTCATGGGCAAAAACAACAACAAAAAAAGAAAAGTAAATATCTGTTTATTATATTGATATTATATTTTATTATATATTTTCAACCTGAACGGCACACTATTCGCATATGAACTAAGCGGTCAAGTCAGAAACACCTCGCCTCCCAGTGGCACAGCGGTATGTGTGCGGACTTACAACGCTAGAAACCGGGTTTCGATACCCGTGTTGGGCAGAGTACAGATAGCCCGTTGTGTAGCTTTGTGCATAAATTACAAAACAAAGAAGTGTATGAACTCTTTTTCATCTCGATCAGCGACAGACAAAAAAAAATTACTTGACTTTACTTCTAAAAAAGTGATTATTATGGAATGGATTAGACGACTCTCCCATCTTCTTAATTTCTATTATTTTCATTATTTTTCACAATAAAATAAAAAATCTTGTGAAATTTTCTATTTTATGAAATTCATTAAAAATACAAATTATATTACAACTCACTGAACGTAAATAAGACATGTATATAAATATACCTAACAACAAAAATAGAAATTTCAAATAAATTGTAAAATTGCCATATCATCCTGTATATGAATATCTTCATGACTGTAAAAGAAATATATTTTGTTCATTGTAATATCCTGCTAACCCTATATCAATAAATAATGCTTTAAAAATCTAAAAATGTAAGCGAGATTTGCTTTGAACACAGACCCCATGAAATATATGAAGAGAAACATTAAGTTCACAAATGATAACAAAATTAATTCATAGATCTGACACAGTATGGCAGTAGAAATTAATGAATGTTCTGGCTTGGTATCAGTTTAAATTTACAACTATATGCGACAAGTACTTTGAACAAAAAATGCATTAATCATTTAATGGGTAAAATAAAATGAACTGTGTTTTATCATTTAATGGCTAAAATAAAATGAACTGTGTTTTAGACTTCTTTAAATTTTGACTTAATCAAAAGCTTTATTCTTCTTCCGGAACTTTATTTGCTATTCTTACTAATCAAGTCACGACCAATATAACTAAATCATCTTTACGTTGGTAGTTGTCAGAAACAAATGACAAAGCAAAGTGATAAAGGCTACAGATGTCCATTTATGGACAATACTAATCTCGCAGTTAATTTTTTCACGTTCTATCCAGCTAATTAAAAACAAAATTAGTACCTCAGCAGCTTTTTCTTCTGAGCATGTGTAAGTCGGTGAAGGGGCCTTCAGGGACTAATCCACAGAAATAATGGTTATCAAGTACAGGTGTGAAATATCTAATGATCTAGTTACTTGTAATATGTGAGAAGTAAATCAAATTCTTATTATTTTTTCATTTCTAATCAAGACAACACTAACAGTTTCTCGACAAGAGCTTGCGAAAAGAATGTTTAACTCAGAAGCAAATATTCAGTCTTTTGGCATTACACTGAAATGTTTTCAAATCATTGTGAAAATCTGGTTTTTAAAATTGGTAAACATTAGAGGCATTTTTACTTTAATGCAACTCTTTTGAAATCTCAGTTATTTCTTAGAAAATTATCTCTATTTTTAAAAAGAAGGCTAGATGTCTGTAACTGTAATAACATTCGATGTTAACGTGGAAGTGACCGAAAAATGGGTGGTTTTAAACGAATGGCAACAATTAGCATGGCTCACTTTGAACACCGTAAATTGACAATTTTTTTTTCTGCTAGTCATATAACGTGATGTATAGTTTTAATATACAACAATCAAACAAACTAATCGGTGAAAAGATGTTTCAAGTTATACAATTAGAGGTTGTAAAGCGACAAACAGCTCGTGCTGACAATCCAAATTCACTGTAAAGGAAAAATTGTCAGAAAAAAACTTTTGTTCTAGAATGATTCCTGCACTAATGAGCAAAACTTAATGTTTGAAAGTCTGTGGCAGCGTATTAAAAGGCTACTGCAGAATTTATCTCCTGACAGAAAGGAGCGATCGGAAATGATCACACCAAAACACCACACCTGATGAAATATCGGCAGTTTTTATGAACCGGATGATAAATGTCACAGAGTGAGTCCTAGTTAAATGAGTAACGTGCTTTCAAGTTATTAGCTCATTTTATTAGCTCAAGGGTCGCTATAATCTATGTAGTGACTAAATGATATAGTGATATATAATTTTCATAAAGCTCCAGTTTCAACAGTTCAATTGCAATATTCCAAATAAATTCATACAGTAATTTTTATAAGTTATATTTGCATGCTAGCCATTGGTAGAGGAATATAACGGATATGGGCTGAAAAAACGTCTATAAGTTTTTTCTTTTTTTAAAATAAAACATTTGTCAAACACCACACAAATTTACAAACCATTATATTCCTTGAATGCAAAGTAAGATATATCGATTTATAGCGGTTCGTTTCCTCTTCTAATAGCCATTAGCGTCATTGTGGCACCGGAAAGCGACCAGTCAATACAATTATTTAGAACTACAGGGGAGTAGTAATGTCTATCTAGCCATTACTACATAGGTACAGACCGACTACATTACGGTTAGCTTTAATAGCTGAAACCTGAGATGACCGCTTGTAAATAAATGAGGCAGAAAGGGATATTTTAGTACAGGTAACTTTGCTAGCGATTATGGCATGTCATCAGTGCACTGGTGAGCTTAGTTAGGTGATAAAGACATGGTTTATCTCGCCATTTTGTCTCGTAACTTATTCTAACCGTATCTTTTTTTTTATCCAAATATGTGCACATAATGCTCATTACAGGTTTCTTTCTAACTATTAGTAATGGAATAATCACCTACTGGTAAATTACATTGTTAATAACAACAACACTATAAAAGAAAGATATAGAATAATGCTTCCAATAATTGTTTATTTAACGTATTTGGGCGTTAATCATATCATATTAGATGGAATTATTATAAATTATTCTTAACATGAGATTATAAAAACCTATACGAAATGACTAAGATAGTCATTGGATATGTTAATAAATAGCTTATGAAAAGTATTAAGCAGTTTATGCAGTTATAATAGACAAATAGTTATAGACGTAAAGTTTATTTTAGTATATTACGATAAGTCTGAAGGCTTATAATGCTAAAACACTGTGTATCTTTATGCTTAAAATAAATAAACAAACAAAAATATTTTTAGTATATTATAATAATATCAACTATATGTACGAAATAACCGAGTATTATTTATTTATCTAAATCGAAAGTAGATGGCGCCTTAGCAAAAATTATCATGAACCACGATAATATCATCTCATAATAGGGATCGAAAGGAATTGCACAACAGAATAATAGAACAAAAAAAGCACCTTAAACAGTAAAGATTCAGTTCAAACAACACTTTCGAGCCTTTAATATTAACTCTTAAGGTTGTACCCATATACAAATGCACAAAAAAAAAGCACGCAAGGAAAACGAAATCCTTTCAAAACGGTCCGTTTGTAATTCTTCTTCTTATTATTCTCTTGTCAGCCTATAACACAAACTGTTTGGTATATTGCACTCAAACCTTTTGTAGAATACTACATAAAGTACTTCAAAGGTCGTATGCGTATTGAAAAGTTGACTTGCTTCTTCTGTATTTTACATAAGCTATACAAAATCATAATTATAGTGTAAACAATGTTATCATTACCCCTTGAAGTTTGCTTTTTTACAAATATCTGGTGTTCCTTTAAAAAGCTTACCGGGTAAAACAATTCTAGGTAACAGCATGGAGCCAAAATCGGGATTTATAGTTTGAGAAAATAATGTCTACAGTATCTCCAGCCTTGTTTGCTTAGTTTTTACTATCTATATTTGCAGGTTTTTAAATTTCCAATTTTTTATTTATAGAAAGAACCTCAAGGTTTTTTAGTGTTTTGAGTTTCTTCATTTTTCTCTTCCCATATTCCAAAGTTGAAACTGCTGTATAGAGTAAGTAGCAAACGTTCACAGGAAAGTTAAGTGTATTGCCGTTCAAGCTGTGGAAGATCCTTGTGTTAATGAAACTTTAAATTTTAAATCAGAAGTTATGGTAGTAGTTATATTATATTTTGAAGTATTCTAATAACAAACACAGTTTAATGTATCATATACAAAGTAACTAATAATACATTTTAAAAACGTATTCATAGCTTTTGACGCTATATAACGGTAAATAAGTATTCCTCTAATATACTGTTTAAATCAGAACGCTCATGACTTTGGTATCTGTCATACATATTAGCCCCGCCTCTCTCGCTAATACGCAGAATGTCGGAAAGTATCGTTAACAAATAAGCGACCCTGTTATTACAAGAGGTAGCGCTCATAAGCCATTCAAGCTTGGGTCGGCAAGAGAAATAGCATGGCTCGTTAGATTGCTGAATTTATGAGGAAGGTCAATTCTTTATCAGCACTTATTAGTTTATTTTTGTCTGATTTTTAGGACTATGAGTTCGTTATTGGGCTATTGAATCAGAAGTTATAACTATATTTCTACTAGAGAACTCAACCAATCAGAGAAAAGCGTCTCTACTCAAAGGTTTTTGATGACTATTTGACGCTCAACTTTCCAAACTTGACTTAGGGGTCAGTTGTCCTATTGTAGAATGTACGATGTATTTTACACCTGGGGTGAGAGGAACTTCATAAGAATTGTGTAAAAATTGGTCTACGTTCTTCTGGAGCTTATGCGTCTTATTTCTTTTATTAAGAAAAACTAAGAACTATACTGAAACAGTCTCGAGTAGAATCTAAAAGCCTGTGCTTTAATATTCCCAACTCTTTCAAGATGTCACATTCTTTTTCAATGGATTTTCTCCTTAATACACATACGAGTAATATGTGTTCGGGAGTGGGAACTTTTTCCAGAAACAAACCCAGTTACACTACGGTAGGTTGGGGTAAAACTAATCAAAGAAACTTAATCAGGCCTTTGTCTGCCGAGAACTTACATTTCTGCACTCGACTACAGGAGGACAATATGAGGGCCGAAAACCAAAGAGGATATTACCGAAAGTTTGGGGTTTCGTCTGATCTGGATTTTAGCCCACGTTACTGCTATCCCATGTATGGATTCAGACCAATGTCAGGTTCTCCGTCAAACTTTGGAAAGACTACCCCTTTCAAACCTGTTGTTCCTGTCACGTGTGTAGAACAATTTTCTATCCTGCCTTTGGTTGACACGAGACTTGTACGCCATCTAGATTGTGCCACCGCACCTCTTGATGCTCAACACCCGGCAACCACACTTTGCCTTTCACGGTACAACGACTCATCAGAACTCCGGTCCTTTGCACTTTCTCCGGTGAAAGGTAACCCTTGTTCTCCACACAAATTGTATTATTTCAATATTTCATTAAAACAATTGGCTAAACATTTATATTTGTAAAGCTGTAGTTCAAATATTGGCTTGATACATAAGAAAAAAGGGGAAAGGGGATATGTTTAATGATGAAAGTAAGTATTGCATGGCGATTTGAGAGTTGAAAGAAACATACGAACTAACTGATTAAGTATTTTTAGTTGAGTTTTTAATTCAGATGTTTACAGTTGCTTAACTTAAAGTTTGTTTGATTTTTAGATTGCAGTAATATAATCTTAAAGTATTATAATTAAATACGAGATTTTTTAATCTAAGCTTGTTTCACTCAGAAAATTAACGTTATTTAGTTTTGACACACACACGTACATATATAGTTCGAAGAGGTTAAGGGATTCGTAATGTTTACGTTACTGTATGCAGGATTATGCAAACAGTAAGTTTCTATGCAGGATTATGCAAACAGTAAGTTTCTATGCTTGAGGATCATTAGAGTTGATTTGCTCTCTGCGGTTATGCTCGAATCGTAAAGAAACTGAAAACATATCACCGTTGTGCAACAATATAAACATATATATCTAATACACACTTTGAAGAAGAACTCAAGAAAGTGTAAAATGTTGTTAGTTTTTACAAAGTATCACTAATTGTTGAAAAAAATGCAGATTTGTCTGAATTAAAAATATTTCCTTGATTTTCAAGCGTTACCTTTTAAAAACTTGCAATGATAATATTTTACCCTGGATATTTTGTATGTTATAACAATGTGAAAAAGTGAAATTTCTTAGCGCAGTTTCACAAACCTGAAACAGTAGTGGGGTTTCTTAAATTAGGAATAAATAACACTAACATTTAGGCTTAGGAACAAATAACACTAACATTTAGGCTCAACTATAAGCTACTGTTGTGCAAACTTTCACGTATATAGAATATACATTGGCTAAAACATTCCAAAAATCTGTGATTATGTTTAACATAGGTAATATTGTGTAACTTAGAATTATTATTTCATGAAATGAACACAAACCCTGCTTTCCTCTTAGCTGGTTAATAGCAATAAACCTGGAATTAGCTGTTTTTCTGGGGTACTTTTTCTTTGAAAAACAAAGGCAAAAACCCCAGTTCAGTACATTTTTTGTTGATAACGAAGAACAACTGAATTTCAAGGAAAACTAAATTATGTTTATTTAGAATACTCTTGTTGAAATATTGTAAGTGATCTATAGGCTAAATATGTTCTGGGATAGATGCTGATGTTCTTAAACAAGATCTGAATCTTTTTAGTGAAAAACAAAATTGTTGCGACGTAATTATCCATTGTGTTACTTAATTTGTTTCAGTAGCATGAATTGTGTGCTATTCTCAAATTACTTTAAATCAAATTTAAAAAAAAGATAATTAGTAGATTTGAAACTAATGCCTAGAAATACTTCGATTAGAACATTTCAAAACTGGACATAAAATTCCACTGTATATGTCATATGTATATGAAATATTTGCAATGTTTGTTTCTGTCTATCTCATTCAAAGTCATTGAAAACTATACAAAATAGGTACTAAGTTTGTTACGTTGAGGTATAAATTTGCCAATAATGAAAGAAACAAGCCAATTGTAAATCTAGTTAGTTACAAATGAAGAATTTTGGTGGAGTTTAAAGGGTTAACGAACTTTCATCAATATACTTTTAAATCAATGTGAAGTTTCTAAATCGTGTGAATTATGAACTTTCACTTAGAATGCGTCATCTATAAGGTTTTGAAGGATAGCAGCTGTATAAATTTAGTGTAGCAAGTCTTAGCAACGTAGAATTTTGTCTGCTTTTATTTTTATAAATTAGAATATTTTCGGTTACAGTTTAGTTGCTGTTTTCTGTTGCTAAAATAAACAGTAAAATTTTTCCAATATTCATTATATATAAAATTAAATAATACACAGATGCTGTAACACGAAAACAGCTTAGTTTTAAAGTTCTCAGTAGCGATTTATATCCTTATCGATTTTCATTTCATTGGACTAAGACATAAAATAACTAAATAATTGTATAGCCAAAATTAATTTAATATATGTTACGGTACCTGTGTTATTATTAGATTTAGCTCTTACTTTATACACATTTCTAATAATGTTAAACAAATGTACAAATTTATTTAATAACTCAATATGCATTTCATTTTCTAATGAAGAAGTAGGTTTATATTTATAATAATTCCTACATTAACTTACAAAATTATATTAAATTTTAAGAAGCATTATGTGCCACTTCCTTAGTACAAGAATAGTAAGAGTATTTTATTATCATAAAATTATTTTAACACTAAACATTAATTGCTACTTTGACAGATGAGTTGATTTAGTATTCCACTAAGATGCTGCTTACAACAGAATTAAATAGAACGAATATATTTCACATTCTGTAATCTGTTTTTTTCGTTATTATGAATGACTATATACTTATTCGCTTAGTGTTATCACTGAAGACATGTTTGTATTTCTCTCCCGAGAACGTTTGAACAGCATCACATTAATTATGGAGAAAATTGCAAGTAGATACAGCATGTTTTACTAATTATATTCAAAATAAAATCTTAGTTCTGCTCATCTCCAGTCATATATCAAGTGCCTATCTATTCTCTTCTCTCAGTGCCCATAAGTCTTAGTAATGTTTATAATTTTATGCACTTTGCACTAATATTACTGTAAGAGATAAAGTACAATGAGTCGTATTTATGTTTGTTTGTTTGTTTTTTTAATTTCGCGCAAAGCTACACGAGGGATATCTGCGCTAGCCGTTCCTAACTTAGCAGTGTAAGGCAGCTAGTCATCACCACCCACCGCCAACTCTTGGACTACTCCTTTACCAACGAATAGTGGGATTGACCGTCATATTATAACGCCCCCACGGCCATGCCGGGCCATTGTATTTATGTCTAGTGATTTGCAAAAATGCGATGAAATTAAATTTAGTTTTGTGTTAAAGTAATTTTTATATTATTCGTTTTAAATAGATATTAATAATCATGACACATTACTTCAATCACAGATGTTTTTATATTGCTTAATGTTTTACTTAGTTACGTTGAAATAATAATTATCCTTAAAATAATCTAAATCGTTCAATCAGATATGACTGACAGTTTATTATTGTGAGTTTTTATAATTAGACCCCTGTAAAGAAGTATACTTCATGCCCATCTGGTGTAAAGATGGAAAACCACCAACACGTGTAAAAAATTAAAGCAGCTAAATTATTCATACACTTTCTTTTAAACTGAAAGTAAAAATAAAATAAGATAAACAAGAAATTAACATACAAAGTTAATAGAATATATCATTGAATTATTTTATAGGGTTTAATTCATTAAAAAATAGATAAATCGATAACTGGTATACTGTTATATTTCATACGTAATAACATTACGTTTAGTGTAATTACAGTTCATTATAAAGAAGTTTATAATACATCAAGTGACAAGTTACTATACTGATTATCTAAATTTAATATTTATTGATATATAAAATTTGGTATGAATTTTGTATAAACACCAAAAAATGAATCATTAATGTTAACTAGTTCACTTTGTGACGCATTACATCAAACTAAAACAGTTTATTAGGTAAATAAATCTATTCAGTTAAGATGTAGAAAGGCTATCAGAAAGAAGGATCCAAGATAAATTGCAATATAAATTTCACATTTCTATAGAAATTAAAATCGGAAACCTACGAATCAAAACTTTCTGAGACTTATTTGCTTAGTTTAGGATTTTTGAAAACATCTATTTATCATAAAATTGCAATTTTATATAAGAAATGTCTTTGTTTTTTACAATTGTACATTCAACAAACCATTGCTATAGCATCTATACGACAGAATAAATGTGAGTTTATTTTCTGTAGTATATTTGGTTGATAGTGGTAACGTAGAAATTATATTTGGTTGATAGCGGTAACAGGAATTATATTTGGTTGATAGTGGTAGCGTAGAAATTTTATTTGGTTGATAGCGGTAATAGGTATTATATTTAGTTGATAGTGGTAACGTATAAATTATATTTGGTTGATAGTGATAACAGGAATTATATTTGGTTGACAGTGGTAACAGGAATTATATTTGGTTGATAGTGATAACAGAATTATATTTGGTTGATAGTGATAACAGGAATTATATTTGGTTGATAGTGATAACAGGAATTATATTTGGTTGATAGTGGTAACAGGAATTATATTTGGTTGATAGTGATAACAGGAATTATATTTGGTTGATATTGGTAACAGGAATTATATTTGGTTGATAGTGATAACGTAGAAATTATATATGGTTGATAGTGGTAACAGGAATTATATTTGGTTGATAGTGATAACGTAGAAATTATATTTGTTTGATAGTGGTAACAGGAATTATATTTGGTTGATAGTTGATAATACGCAAACCTGGGCTCCGAGATTTTTCTTAGTTGATTCTACCCGAGGTTCATTCTAAAACAATCCTAACATCTCAATTTGATACAAGGACAGTTTAGCCTCAAAGGCTAATACCTTTTTTGCTAAAGTTCTTAAGATGATTATAAATTCCTTAAGTTTTCTTAAGTTAATACAACTTACTAGCTTAAGAAACAACTTAAAACGTTATATAAAGATCTAAGATAGAAAAATTTCAAAAATCTCATTTGTAGATGTATTAGCTTACACTATAGAAAATTGGTTTATCATAATTTAAAATGACAATTCAAAGTAGAGTAGCAGTTTCTAAGAAAACAATTCTGACAAATCTTCATTCCATATCGACAAAAAGTGCTGAAAGTAAGTAATAATAATAAAAGTAAGATAATAAAGTTTCTTATCTACGTTTTATACCATTTGTCATATTTTAAGATGATATTGACATATTATCATTTTTCAATAAAGATTCCATGACAAAGGCGTCTCCTGATGACCTGGTCAGCAGCAAAAGAATACGAACAGCGTTCACCAGCACTCAACTGTTAGAGCTGGAGCGAGAATTTTCAGCCAACATGTATTTATCTCGCCTTCGTCGTATCGAGATTGCTACATATCTAAATCTATCAGAAAAACAAGTGAAAATATGGTTCCAGAATCGTCGAGTGAAATACAAGAAAGAAAGCAACGCTCATCATAGGTGTCACTGTAGTCGCACATGCACTACTAGCCATTCAGAAGAAGGCTCGAACTGTGAAGAAGAGATGTCTAAAAACAGAAGATGGCAAACAAATACAATAGGATCACCTACTTCGTAATCGAAGGCAGCTTCTTGCTTAAGTCTAGAAACTTACCACTCAAAATTTACTACATGGTGTTCGTCCACGGAAAACAACGAAAACTGTTAAACAGAGAACAATGGGCTGTTTTGAATTATACTCCGAAAAAATTTCATGTGTTGTGATGTTTGTGATTATTTGATTCACGTTACTACTACATATATATTAGGTATTACAAAATATGTGAAAATATTTCAATGACCAATATTTTCTTACGCAGTGTCTGCGATTAAAACTTAAAATTAACATTAAAAAGTGAGCTCACAAGAATCTAAAATATGCAAATAAACATGATAAGTAGTGTTTCTTATTATAGCCCATTATAATGTAACATATAAAAAAATCGTTGCACGAACTTTCAGACAGCAATTTTCAAAGGATCATAAATATTTTTCATGGTCTGTAATTATCAAAGATCAAAGATTATTTATTCCTAGGCCTGAATAAGACACGGTGAAAATTGAAAGTTAAATGTGAGTATGATGTGATTATTGGTTTCAGCTTAGATTTCGGTCTAATGATTTTTTTAATAAAAATTTTAAGTTTACTTATTTTCCTTGCTTGTATCCACACAAAATATTCAAACTGCACTTACATATACATACGTGTGAGACTAGTGAATAATATGAAAGTTTTGAAAAGCCACAAGTAAATTGAAATGCCTCTACGATATATGAAGTATGGAAACTTAAAACACTCGTATAAAGAGTGTGGTATAACATCTGAATTTTGAGAGTAACAAAGTTTATGTTATAAAACTTATTTTTTAGGATATGCGGCTAAACAAGTTACTTGGCCTTAACGTTAAATAAAAATAGACGAAGAAGAGTAAGTAATAATTTTATACATTATGACAACATATTGCTGTGATCTAATATATTTTCAAAGAATTTGGGAATTTAAATGCTAGAATTTTTTTGATATCATAGTATGGACCAGTGGTGAACTTACTGATTTTCCAATAGTCTACTGTCGTAGAGTGGGTAAGTAAAAGACAAAAAAAAAATAAGTGATTTAACAGGAAACAATATATATATATATATATAAACGAACTATGTATGCAATAGAGCTTTATTGAACGAGGTCTTTCTTTCTTTGTTTTTCAATTGTCTTATTTATCTTTAATCAAAACTTTATGTTTCAACCATTTTTGCGATAGAGAATATTATATTGAATGATTCGTAAATTCCAACAATCATCATAATATGACACACATATTGACTTTGCCAAAAATTATGTTATTGTTTTATCAAAATGTATAATTATTATTATTGTTATTTTGCAATCATAGCCTTAGATTATTTGACTTTTTTTTTCTCGGAACTAGTAGTACTCCTGTACTATTGCGAGTTTTAATTTTGAGAATATTTGAACATTAATATGTTGACTTTGGTTGTCTGTTTCAGGATTAGTTCTAGTCCTATAGTGATTCGTTCTTTTGAGACTTGAAGAAGAATTTTTATATTGGTTAAGTTTTAGTTTCTAGACTAGTAGCACTTCTAAAGTACAATATTGAATTAGCAATAATCATATACGCTTTTTAGGAAAAACAATGACCGCATACAATAACACATTAGCATAGTTCTTTTACAAGACAGCCGAATAAACATTAATCTAAATGCATCATATCAGGATAATGAAGAACATGCATGTATCATATTATGACAAGGCTATTAATTATGAGAATAATCAGAGAAGGTAAAATAATAACTCAAACCATGACCAAAATATTAGATGTATTGTCTTCTTATATAAATAGAAATAATAATTCTATGTGTCCTGTCTTTTTCGGATGAGATCAGAGAAGGAGTTTATAACTTCTGTCCCTTTGGGGCAAAAAAGAGAATCTAAGGATAAAACTTTTTGGATTAAACGATAAAAGGATTTAACAAATCTTGCATCTTTTGATGCAGGATGAGTCAACAAGTGCCATATTCTTTGATGAATAGAGAAGTGACAAGAAGTCTAAATCTGGACTCCTGGTATAAAGGGAAAAAAATATTCGATAATATCCGTTTTCTTTGAGACAGAAATATTCAACATGTAACGTCTTCACTGATCCTATAAGTTTGGATTATGGATAACGTATTAGAAGAATTTAATGACTTCTATTTAGTTTGAGACAAAAGTAGGAGATAGATAGCGATGGAATATTGCTTGGGTACAAAAGTACAGCTCATATAGGGTTAACAGGTCAATTATTTTTCATGTTGAACTGCCGTGCATGGAGAAAAGGTTTCCTAAAATTACAATAAGTCTTGCATTCTGTTGGACTATTGTAACGAAATGAAACTCAACATTTTACAGCATTTCTTCGAAAATGTCGTTCTCGGTCAATAATGAAGATATTTTTTAATGGTAAATATTAGTCCCTTTCTGGTGAATCCATTTTCGAACGAGACTATCAAACTCGTTTTAATTTAAACCTTTCAAAGTTCAAGTGCTTCAGCTATTTCGAGTAAAAACAGCTATTATTTAACTGTCTGGATAAAATAAAAACAAATGAAGTAAGATTAGGAAAATCATTATATTTTTCCGCTGTGAAGACGTCATTTACAAATACAAAACGCTCTTAAAGAAGATAATTAGTGTAAATATCGGTATATAACTAAGTCAATAACGAGTTTGATTCCGGTTTGAGTGTCTGGTGATATACATGTTTATATTTTTAGTAATTTTTCATAAGAAAATATTAAGTTAAAATATTTAACTTAACATTTGCTTTAAATGTTTCATCTGAGTTAAAACTGTACAGCTTATTAATATACCAGTTATATCAATAACTTTGGATATTAGCAGTGCAGTCGTTAAAACATTAAACTGAATACCTTATGTTTAATTCAACCACATTTACAAATATATACAAAAACACATTAGAAAGCACAAGGTATGTTCCGCTTATATCGATTAGCATTTATCAATACCTTCAGATACATGTTAATAATTTCTTAGGACGTACTTTTACATTCTATAGTTAAATGTTTGTATATTAGAAATTCTTTCAATTAGAAGTCTTTCGAAAAGAGGATACGTAAGTAAAGATTAATTAATCATTGTTAATTTGACAATGTTGTTTAAATCAATTCTAAAAATCCTTGCTCCAAAAGATTTTGAACTAGTATGAATCTTACATGGAGAGGTAGTGAATTATCAGAAATTATGCTACATCTAACCAGCATGGTAGTGGTTTGTTATGAGAACGTGTCAGGTATTCGACTTACCCTGTGAAATTTGTATTGTCTATATAATTTATTTTTCTCACTGTTATCCTTGTTCAATCGACCAACGTTAACTTAGTAAATATGGTTTAGCCGATTTCAACATGTTACTTCATTTATTCTAAGCTATTAGTTTCATGGAGGTTCGATTTTTTTCTTTCACTCCCCAGTGAATTGGCATCTAATTGTCGAAATTCAGCCTTTAAACTTGGAATACACATAAAACAAAACATAATCGCGTGGCTTTTTTATGCATTTTTTTTAGCGCATCGCATTTTCCCTAAAATTATAATTTCAGTTTTGAATTGAAAAGTTTTAATGCTGGTTAGATTAGTGTGGTTAAATGAATTCACAAATAAAGAATGAATATTTAGCGAAAACTGTCATTACATAAAATAGGGTAATTTCATTTCAAAATAGTTACTTGAAATTCAAAAATTTTGTTAAAACTCTATCACTTAGTTGTCAATTGGGCTAGAAATTGCGAATAATGGAGATGGTAAAGCTGATCTGTTTCACCTATTTATGAAATTTCATTGAACTGGTTGAAGAATTTTAAAAGTCAAAACATCTAACTTGAATTACGAGTAGTATAACAGGTTCATAAAACGATGAGACTTCAAAAGTATTTGAAATCAGAAAGTTTAAAAAATTTCAACAACTAATAAAACTAAATAAACGTAATTATCTAATTAAATATGTTGTTTTTTTATTAATTAATCTCTATTTTTCATGTCATGTTTTGCGTACTATCTGTTAGTACTTACCTTTCGTTCTAAGTAATTCTCATTTCTGTTCATTAGAAACACGTGCATAAAATGTAAAATATCAACAATAAAAATCCTCGTCTATTTTAGTACTCGCCCCATCTGGAGTTATTTCACGGTCTTTATAAGCCCTTTAACTTACCCGTGACTGACTCCATAAACCGATCTGAACGGTAATCTACGGGCGTTACCAAATCGATTATCTTTAAGCTACTAGACGATTTCTGATTTCTTCGGATTTTTTTTTCGCAGTCTGTATAAAGCTTCCTAACGGATTATTAAAGTCTAGCTGTGTGGTGAAGACACGTATATCTAATTTTATTCCAATCAGTTGAAATATTACTGTAATTTCAACCACACGTGCTTAGGTGACTACATTTTAGGCTAGATGAGAATATAATGGTGTTTACCATTTTGTGATTTTCATTTGATGGCCAGCAGAGTTTTTATACATAGAAACCATTATAATATTTTGTACAGAATCTAGATTCTACTTACCGATGTACTAACCTTTTCAAGAAAAATTGTCTTATGCACTGATATCTCAGCTACAGCATATACATCAACGTTTTCTAGTCTTAAAAGTTTTACTGTGAAGGTAGTAACAACTTAATTAGAACGACCAAACGGCCAGTTTAGTAAAATGATTACAAACGTCATTGACGTGGACTGTCTAATTTATTGAATAAAAGATTCTCCTGTGTAGAGGTTTCTAACGTACAATTACAAACAGTGACGATAATCCTTAAGTACACCAGAGGTTTCTAACGTACAAGTACAAACAGTGACGGTAATCCTCAAGTACACCAGAGGTTTCTAACGTACAAGTACAAACAGTGACGGTAATCCTTAAGTACACCAGAGGTTTCTAACGTACAAGTACAAACAGCGACGGTAATCCTTAAGTACACCAGAGGTTTCTAACGTACAAGTACAAACAGCGACGGTAATCCTTAAGTACACCAGAGGTTTCTAACGTACAAGTACAAACAGTGACGATAATCCTTAAGTACACCAGAGGTTTCTAACGTACAATTACAAACAGTGACGATAATCCTTAAGTACACCAGAGGTTTCTAACGTACAAGTACAAACAGCGACGGTAATCCTTAAGTACACCAGAGGTTTCTAACGTACAAGTACAAACAGTGACGGTAATCCTCAAGTACACCAGAGATTTCTAACGTACAAGTACAAACAGTGACGGTAATCCTTAAGTACACCAGAGGTTTCTAACGTACAAGTACAAACAGCGACGGTAATCCTTAAGTACACCAGAGGTTTCTAACGTACAAGTACAAACAGTGACGATAATCCTTAAGTACACCAGAGGTTTCTAACGTACAAGTACAAACAGCGACGGTAATCCTTAAGTACACCAGAGGTTTCTAACGTACAAGTACAAACAGTGACGATAATCCTTAAGCACACCTGGACGTTAAACGCGAATATTTTGTATCTTTTATTACACATGCATCTAATCTATCTGTACACTTTCTAGTTCCCAATTTAACCGTAATATATTCAGTATAATAACCAGCGAACAACGTTTATTTCATTCAGTAGAAATAGAATCGCATAAAACAAAAATATGTAATGTTTTCTTATTCTGGTCTTCATTGCTTTAAGTAGGTGTTTGTTTGTTTACTTTTTATCATAGCGATCTGTCTTTACTTGAATTTAAAGAAAGTTATATATTTCTAGTGTAATAACTTTAACAAAATGTTTCAAATATACAGGTTTAACCCTTACCATGTACATTCTTCAGCGTCACTTTTCACAATATATAGACACAATAGTCACAGAAAAGAGAGATGCGACATGAATAGGGACTGTCTAAAATAGCGATATATCATTCTTCGGGTGAACGTTGAATGTAACTTTTAGTTCTGAATAATTGCATTTCCTCTTTAGTAAAAAACGAGTTTAGTGTTCGTTTTTGTAAGAAGCAAGCATTAGTCTTTCTTATGTTTATCTATTTTTGGATAATCAACATTATCTTTTGAAGTTTTTCCAAATGTCAGAAATATTAAACCACTTACAGATGCATGTTGAATTGATCGACATTTTTTTTTCTACAAACCAGGTCCAACAAAACAGTTGAGAAATGCTTTCGAGCTACAGTATGTCTTTTCTCTGCATGTGAAATGATTACTCTTAGGAAATATAAACAACAATGCTGAAACATTATGCTGTTTAATGTAATCCTGTAGCACTAATAACACATGAGCATTATTTAAAAAAGTAACAATAAATTACGAACGCTTTAGAACAACAAACCGAAATCTTGATACTCTCGCCAAAGTTAAGTGTTTGATCACGATATGACAAGAAATACACAAAATTTGGATTACGCAGCTAAATAAGTTACAAAAATGTTCAAGATTTCATGCATCTAAAAAGAAGAATAAAGTATTCTATGATCGTCAGACTTTAGCAGAATAGAATAGAATATATTTAATACAATTAACCAGTATTTGTAAGTTATAGCTCATATCATTATTAACTCAATATGAAGTGTACGATTTCATTTTATTGCTGCCTGAGTCGGTGGATGAAATAAAATAACAGATTGCTAAACTCGCTGTGCATCTAAAAATCTCTTTTATTCCTGTCCCTAGGATCATTATAATGACAGTCTCTTTTCCTCTACCCTGTTTCATTTTGAAATATATTAGTGTGGTTTTCTTTCTTTTGACACAAGATCGTTATCTTTTGTGTCTGATATCTTCGTAACTGATACCTAGCATCTTTACCTCAGACATATTTCTTGTGTCGCAAATGAGTTGAAGTAACGGCTATCCTTTTTGTGCCTTGTTCTGAGTATTACAGAATGCCTGTACAAAATCTTACAATGAGCTTTGCAAGCACAGAGGTTTGTTGACGTAAATTTGTTACGTTTTTATTTCGAAATTATAGTGTAATTTTTTCCCCTAAACAATTGATTATTTATGTGTTTATTTACCTATCTATATGCATGTTGTGAAACGAAAACGCCAGCCAGTATCATATATAAATTATTTATATTAGTCTAGAGATTTAGTTACAATTCAATTTAGTTCAAAACATTTACCGTTCACTACAATAATGTCATCAGCATCATTTTGGGTTTTAAGAAATTAAGATTACCTTATTATCGTTGTAAGCACAAGATAGATAATAAGGTAAAGTAAAGCTTAATGGATTAACTTATTCCAGAGGTGTGATAAATTTTGTGTCAGTGCTTTAAATGCTAAGTAATAGTAAAGTCATTCGTGTGCAACAAGAAACATCAGTCAGAATATATTATATTAGCACTAAAGGATTATTTGCTAATGAAACACGAGTCCCATAAGACAGCGCAATTACTTTAGATATCGAGCCAGTTTTACTATGTAGTATTAGTACACCAGAAATAGTGTCAGAAGAATTATTTTAGCTTAAGGTAGGTGGTTTTTTCCTCACATTTAAACAAGTACCTACTGTTACGTCTTCCAGTTTCTAATAGCCTAAGACTGAGTTAAATAATGCTTTAAATTTAGTAGTTAAATATATGCCGATATATCTCCAATTTGTGATATTTGTCAAAAAAGATTGATACACACAGTTTTCTTTTTTTAATATAAATATATTTTAATATATAAACAATAATACAATTTACTATTACAGTTATTAGAAATAGTTATTAAACACAATGATTTATAAGCAAAGTTTCACAAAATTACAAGCAATATAAAGTCTTTTTTCTAGTTTGGAACTTCTTTGATATCTTATCAAGGGTTCACGATGAGCGAGCTAATTTCGAGTTGATGTAGGTACAATTCGCTTAACGGGGAACTAGCTAGCTTTGTCCTTCGTTTTCACCAGCCACACACGCCGACTTTTCTACGATGAAGTTATATAATGTTTCGTAAAAATACTAATGTCCGATGAGAATCCACTTAAGTTAAATGATTTGTAATGTTCGAACTTTTTAAATGCTCCTGGTCAAATAACTGAAGTTTTCCGATTGATAAGCGTTATAACAAACACAATTATAGCTTCCGAAGTTTATAGCACACAGACTATAAGAAACTAATAATAGGTACTCTCTTTTTTGGCGCTTAGCGTTGGTTATATTTATAGACGTGTGGACAGTTTCTAGAAAATTCAGATTACGTAACAATACAAATGTACACACATATATTGTTGATTCTTACACTCGAGAACCTTCTACAACTTTAGAGAATAGGTGGGAGTTTCGCAATACATATTTAACACTATAAGCTATTCATATTTCTAAATATAAACTTAATCTAAACAAACGTTGATGTTAAATAAATATATAATAATAAATCCGTCATACTACTCTATGGTCACATACCTATTGGAGTAAGCACAGTTAATTGAAGACATAGACTATATATAAACATACAAGACCTGACGCCAGGTGATGGCCTTGCCCATCCAGTTTATATCCTGTCCCTCATAGTTTCAGTTTCCAAACTGATATAAAAATCTTTAAGATTGGATAAAAAAAGTCCATATAATGTATGTTTCTATATAGTAATGCCTAAGAAAAAAGTTCTGTTTATTATGTCAAAGAACCAGCATTTGTCAAAAGCTGTATATTAAAGTATGGATTAACCCACAAAGACGTTTTCCTATCATTTCTTGCATTTTATCGCAGTTACACATGTGGCTGGATTTTCATTTTACCCGTGGCATTTATATCGATCTATTATTAATTTGTAGAGTTCGTAGTTATTTTTGTAATTCTTCTTGCTTGAGTTTATTATTATTTGTACTTTGAAATACAACACAATCTCTCCATATTTATAGTTGCTGAAAATGCTTTAAAAGAAAACGAAATGCTGCACGTTTTACAATAAATTAAGAAACTTATTTGTTTGTTTGGAATTAAGCACAAAGTTACATAATGGGCTATCTGTGATCTGCCCACCACGGGTGTCGAAACCCGATTTCTAGCGTTGTAAGTCTGCAGATATAGCGCTGTACCACTGGGGGCAAATTAAGAAACAGCTGTAAATACAGTTTTAACACAGTTACCGTCGAGATGGTGTCGCACTAGGAAATACATTTTTTTTTTCCAAGCCCGATTGTAGTTCTTTGAAATGTACTTGAACGTCTTAATTTTAATTAATTAGCTTAAACGTAATTAATAGGTTAGATGACGGCCATGTATCAAGTAAAATAAAGTGATAACATCAACAGAGATGTGCACACGCCAACAATATGTTCATCATGAGAGTAAATATGTAGTTAGATGAAGAACACTGTTACGTACTTGACAGGACCCTGCTTCTTCTGTCCGTGTTTTTGTGATCTCCCTAAAGAAATATCCAAACAACAGATTGGTCGGGTTCGAGAAAATAATCTCATACTGCACTTGCTTAGTCATCATATTTGGAATCAAAGGGGTACTTGATATGTTATGAAAACGATAACCAAAGCCTACTGCAATAATATACTTTCCATTCTTATATTACAGGGCGGGGTGTAGAGGGCTCTTTTTGCCCCTGGCAAACACTGCCTACCGAGGGAGTAGTGTACATGTTGGATGGTCTGGTTATAAAGCTACAGCTCTAATCTGTACACAGGTAATCATTAAAGGGTTAAACGACAAAATAAAATCCGGATCAGCACAAAGGGGAAAGTAAGGCCATTCAGCTGCTGGATAGGAAGTCATTTCTTAGGTAACTGTGACTCATATGAAGAGGACCAAACATGGTAGCCGCCATCGGTTCTGTATTCGGAGTAGTCAAGCACTTGTGGTTGACGTCAATTTATTTAAAGAGCTATTGAAGTGAGAAGATTTCTGTGACATGTCGCTTACACACAGGCACACACCACTGGCGACAAGTCCTTCAATATTCTGGCTAGTGATGGTAAACACTTTAAAGTGAGGAAAGTTAACACCTCCGTGAGCGGCACCTCCGAGAGGAGCCACTATCACCGCTGCGGAGCCTATTCTTTAGGTGACGCCTGAAAGTACAAAGTATAAAAATTCAGGTAACAATAATATCAAATCGACGTAACATGTAGCGTTCCATGTTGATGTTATCATATTTATTAAGCGATAAATGGCAATGAAAAAGCTTTAGGCAATGAAGTGCAACTCTAAGAACAAGTCTAAGTCAGAGCGTGGAGTGTTAAACACTAGGAGATAGCCCAACTGTGGCAAGGCATTGTGGGCGGAGCGTGCATATCAGACACACAAACCATAACGAAAAACTTGGAGAACTTTCCGTTAAAGTACTAAGAACATATGTTTCATTCTATTATCATCAACCCTTTCGTTTGTCCAGCCTCTCAAGCTGGGAAGCTGACATATGGACTGGTGACGATGATTCTACTCCAAAGGCCATTCTTGCAATCTGCTAGAAGTTTTTTTTTAATCCTGATTTACTTGTTATCAATTTTGGAGACATAGGTCAGAAAATGATTAAAATTAAAGCAATGAGGATTAATAAATAAAGCGCGCTCTGTTGATCATACTACCAAATTTTGTCAAAGTTATTGGAATCAAGTCGACAAGGTCAAAGATACCGTTATTTATCACTGAAAAACAAAATTCAGTGTATCCTGAACAATAATAATTATTATTTAAATCTTTTTTAACGTAAATACTATCGTTGAGGTGTATTCCAAATTTGTTTTCTGTTCTTAATGTTTCCATGGTGAATGCGTGAATTCATATATTATGAAGAAATAATGTACGGCTGCCAGTAAGTGCTAAATAAGTTTCCCAAGTATTACACCCTGTAATATACAGACATGGATGAACATATGTAATAAATAAATGTAGTGGGATTAAAACAAGTATTGTTTGTATAAGATGAAGTTTTACAGAGGTGGACGCTGACTCACTGTGGTGTAACAGTGAAGGTCTACAGAGGTGAACGATGACTCACTGTGGTGTAACAGTGAAGGTCTACAGAAGTGGACGCTGACTCACTGTGGTGTAACAATGAAGTTTTACAGAGGTGGACGCTGACTCACTGTGGTGTAACAGTGAAGGTCTACAGAGGTGAACGATGACTCACTGTGGTGTAACAGTGAAGGTCTACAGAAGTGGACGCTGACTCACTGTGGTGTAACAATGAAGGTCTACAGAAGTGGACGCTGACTCACTGTGGTTTAACAGTGAAGGTGGTCTACAGAAGTGGACGCTGACTCACTGTGTAGTAACAGTGAAGGTCTACAGAAGTGGACGCTGACTCACTGTGTAGTAACAGTGAAGGTCTACAGAAGTGGATGCTTTTAAGTGATTAATTCTCTAAATTACACGTAGTCTTCGTCTCTCTATATCAGATCCTCCATATTTAACAGTTCTAAATTTCTACAGCTTATTTGTCTCTAAGTTTTGTATCGCTCCCTTTCTTTCTGCCTTTAGTGTTAAATACTTATTTCTCTAGATGTTCATTTAGTCGAAATAAGTGAGCTTTTATACACAAGTAAAATAGTTTATAGTAAACGATCACATATAGCTGTCAATATTTGCACCGTTGGAATTCAACCTTCACGTTACTTTTCATGTAATGCAACTTTAAGCACTGATACAGATATAAATACTTTTCATTTACAGTAAAATGTTAAAGAGAATTTTTGGAAACTGCTAAAATCAATAAATGCGGTAGGTAGGCTCATGAAGTTATTAATACACG
The DNA here is from genome assembly GCF_000517525.1 of Limulus polyphemus. NCBI lineage: Eukaryota > Metazoa > Arthropoda > Merostomata > Xiphosura > Limulidae > Limulus > Limulus polyphemus. The sequence goes on along the minus strand of NW_013667006.1, from coordinate 217,395 downwards.
GTTTGTGTGTGGTATCAATCTAGCGACGAAAAGGACACTCACGAGAAGGGAGAATAGTGAACAATGGGAAAATGGCAGACATTGTAAGGAAAGAGAGCTCATATCTAAACAATAAAATGTACGTTTGGGGATTCTAATAAAAAGAGTTAGCACACAGGATCACACACGAAAGGTCCAATCAATTTTTAAAATACCCAAAACTCGAGCGCTTTCGAATAGTTGATTAATCTTATTCTTTTTTTAATATTCACTTTATGTTTCTGGGAGGGAGAACAACGTATTAGTTCGAGAAATAAATATTTTCGGTATCAAATGATCTTTCATGATTGTTCGACAATTATTTATTCACTTTATTCTGTTAGAGCTTCCCTAAACAAGAAGAGGAACAGGAAGTTATTTGATATACATATAATGCATATAAAGTGTAATATTTTGGGTCAATATTTGGGCTTTGCCCTTACAAGTGACATATAGAACTGTCATTTAGTCCGTGACATCGGAATATTTAGCAGAATCTCTGAGACTGCAGAAGTACAAGAGACAGTGAGGCAGCAGCTGGATCCGGTTGTCATGATAAATGTCCAGTAACACTCAGCACACTGGTGCTCCATACTTTGTTATTGTTTAAAACAGACAGATAGCTGGATGGATCAGAGTTTCTAATATATTGTGCATTAAATCAACCAGAATAGTTATTCATGATCCTAACTACGTTACTGGGTGATTAATGCATAAGAAAGGTGATAATTTATGTTAAAGAAGAATAAAACAAATCACACCATTTATTCTAGGAACCTGTCAATTCTACTTTTATGTATGCGCATTTGGAAGTATTACAACAAAAACAGCTGGTTTTCTTGCCCAACTTTACAACGTCGTAAAGCGAGTAAAGACAATGATAAAAATGAGTTATTGAACAGTACTTTAAAGCTGTGGGTGATTTTATATGTGTATATCTTTGGAGTAAAGAATACTGGTATTTTATGGATCGTGTATATGAAAACGGCACAAGCATGCGTCCCATATAAAGTTTCTAATATTCCGAAATATATCTAAGGAAAACGGTGCTGTCCTATTGAAAATGGGACGAACCTCATGTCTAATCCTTTGCGAAACTTTAAATCAAACTAAAGACGTACAATGTTTGTGTTAACAGAACTATACAAGGAGATATGTATTCTTAAAGTGGACAAAAATATCAGGATTTAAATAATTTTACAGACAAATGAAAAGGAGCAGACAGACGTATCGGTAACTTATATCGTTCTATAGGTTAGAATGATATATTCAAAACTAATTTCTGATACACTAGGCCGCGGGCTGAACCTGCCTTAGAGCTCTCTGTATTTCGAAGCTGGCGAGCCAAATTTGAAAACCACAAAAGATTTCCCGCATTTTAAGCTGTGGGTGCATAATAAGAGTAACAGCAAATCTCTTAGCGTTGATGGTTGGTGATACGGTGATGTTATCTGGCTGCCTTCACTTCTAGTCAGTAATTCAAAACTATGGATAGCGGCAGATGGCCTTAATAGCTTTGCCATGAAATACAAAATGCAAATACTGACACACAAGACGAAGTAAGTAGATAATGAAAAATAGTGCAAATGAAATACTGACCCTGGCTTTTATTTGCAGTATACTCTAAGTTAAGTGACATTACGATCTTCGTCACTTTTTTAAAAAATTACTTCGAATTTTTGATACAATGTTGTTCTGGTTTATAAGTTTTTTTTTGCTTGTTTGTTTTGTTTTATGCTACGAAGGCAAGTAAATAAAAGAGAAAACGTTATTTGTCGGGTTAATTGAAATCTGTACATATCCTTCGTATACAAACAACCACTCTGTATAAAATGTGTATTTTTTTTCTAAAATGTTAAGGAGTAGACAATGCAGAAAGCAGATTTTTATGTCCATATGTCCATTTGTACGGTAACATTTAGAAAATTTGGAATAACTAAATTATCTCATTCATATAAAAAACAATTTTTGTATCCTTATGCCAATATATACGGTAACATTTAGAAAATTTGGAATAACTAAAATATCTCATTCACAAAGAAACAATTTCATACACTTTTACACAAAAATATATATAATTTAGGTGTGTTTTTAACTTATGTAATTTTGTTTTCATTTCATCATACTTCATTACTTTTCTTTTGTCTTTTCTCCTCATCGGTGTTTAGGTCTTAATTTTTTAAATAACTCTGTTTGGTTTGTTATCCATTTCGCGCAAAGCTACATGAGGGCTATCTGTATTAGGTGTCCCTAATTTAGCAGTGGAAGAGAGAAGGCAGCTGGTCATCATTACCCACAGCCGGCTCTTGGGCTACTCTTATACCAAGGAATAGTGGGATTCGCCGTCACATTATAATGCCCCCAAGGCTGAAAAGGCGAGCATATTTGGTGAGACGGGGATTCAATCCTGCGACCCTCAGATTGTGAGTAGAGTGTCCTAAACACTTGGCCATGCCTGGCCTTAAATAACTTTCAATATTTGACACATTGTTTCTAATTTATACTGCTATGAAAGCAACGTGCCTACCTTTACCGCCCTCTGTCGAGATAAAAATAATCTCTTGGGTTTAACATCCTATTTAATCACGCTTTCGCGCCGGTTTGAGTATTCTTCAGAGTTAAAAGCTTTTCGCGATCCGACTATTTTTCATATTTCGTTAAGCAATTCTCTATATACATATTTTACTGTTTCATTTATTATTTTCTCTTTATTTTCCAATTTCACAACACTGAAAAAAATATCAATTGTCGAGAATCCATTCGTATATAAAAACTCCAATGAAAATCTTGATGCTATGGCCTTGTTCAATGATATAGCCAACATATAAAATTAGCATATTTGGCCACCTTACTTGTATCATTTTTTGCCTTCCACTACTTCATTTTAAAAGCTTGATAAATATTGCTGTCACTTGCATAAAGTTAATACACAAAACTTAGATAAATTCATTGTCAATATACTTATGTAGCCGATTATGTGTGTGATACTGTATCTTGGTTATTCTGATGTTGACTTTAAGACAGATGCATAAAATTACCCCCCCCCCCCAGTGGTACAGCGGTATATACGAGGACTTATTCTGCTAGAAACCGGATTGTAGCTATGTGCTTAATAACAAACAACAGCAACATAAAATTAATTTATGAAACCTGGTATAATATATATATATATATATGTTTATGTATAAGTAGTGTTACTTTGTAGTTTCCAAAACAGTCAACTCTGTGAAGTGCACAAAGAAACTACACCCCTACCTAAGTGTCTCAGGATGCCCAAACGAGTTTTGAAGTCACTGTATTCGTGTAAATCAAAAATATTCAAGAGGATGGAAGAAAGAGAATCGAAAGAAACGGCAAAAGAAATTGCTGCAAGACAAGCTCGCGATAGGGAAAAGATAACTAGAAGAAGAGCACAAAAGACAACTGATTAACATGCTGCAAGATAAGCTCGAGATAGGGAAAGGATATGTAGAAGAAGAGCACAAAAGACAACTGATTAACATGCTGCAAGATAAGCTCGCGATAGGGAAAAGATAACTAGAAGAAGAGCACAAAAGACAACTGATTAACATGCTGCAAGATAAGCTCGAGATAGGGAAAGGATATGTAGAAGAAGAGCACAAAAAACAGTTGATGACACTGCTGCCACACAAGAAGGAAATCTTGACAGAATGACAAGAAGAAAAGCAAAAGAATCAGTTGAAGAAATTGCTATTAGAGGAGAACAAGATAAAGAATATCAAGCTCAAAGAAGGGTTCCTGCTGCTGAATGAAGATTTAGAATGCGTTTCAAAACAGCTTATTATTATGACCGAAATCATGATTATGAATCAGAGTCTGCATATGATGTTGAAAGAAGATCTATAAAATGTGATTTTTTGCAGGGCAAAAAGGTATCCCAATGAAAAGCCAGGACTGTATTGTGATAATGGCAAAGTTGAATTATAATCTTCGAGAGAACCATCAACACATCTTAATATGCTCCTTCAGGAAAATGCTAAAGAATCTAAAAACATTCTAACCAATATCTATATACATAAAGCACAAAATTGTGTGTGTCTGTCTGTTTTTATGTCCATTATCTAACTACTCCTAGGTCGCTGGGCCAATCTCAACCAAACTTTGTGGGATGATAGAACAAAGGACATGTTAATAGAGGTTCTCAACCCCTGCAACACTACTATTGATGTTATTAAGCATTTATTACCTTTAGCGTTAGTCAACGTTAACTATATTCATAGATGGCGCCACGTCCTTACACACAAAAACTTTATTATATTTTCTATAACACAACATACACACAATGTGGGGAGGGCACACAAACGTATCTATATGTCTTAGAGAGTGCGGTAGCACTCTCTATGGAAGAATGCAATGAAAAACAATGGCCGCCACAATTGCATAATACATAAACTCAGCTAAAGTTTCTACTCCAACAGCTATAATAAGGCTGATATGGAGAGTCATTTCTTGAGTTATACGCACTTCCTACTTTGGCCCGTGACCTTTCAACTTCGGCCCGTAAGATATATACGGAGTGATGATGTAGTTTAGGTCTTTGGGAGTCTTGTATATAGGGGTAGGAATTCGTGGAACCATCCACGCCCTCATCCA
>NW_013667006.1:208524-211763 GCF_000517525.1 Limulus polyphemus | reverse complement strand
ACTCCACCAATTAACCCCTTCCACGAGCTAGATACCACCACCTGCTTACTCATACCTATAAATATCCACCAACAGTAATCACAATTCACACAACATTTAGCCTTGATAATGAATGCAGAACGCATTCGAAACGCGTCGGCCAACTCATCACTATCTACAAATTTTACCTGTTGTTCTAACAACGTTAAGACGGCTTATCGACTTCTTGAGAAGAATTCTAAGAAGAAAGTAAACCTACAGACATCGGTCTTGTTTAACAAAATCTGCCATGTTTTAAGTATATACATAGTGAGTTCTTAAAGCTTATACAAAACTTTTAGTGAGGTAATAATGAATACTGTAATAATACGTTATAAATAAATTGTGTGAAAGTTGGGATTTTTGTGTTATTTATCATAGTTCACTTTGATGAGTCATTATTATTATTATTTTGAGCAAACATCTCAGAGTATATAATTATTATTAGTATTAAACTTTGTACATGATAACATTGTTGTTGGGTCGATATGATTCATTTTCCTGCCCATAGATGGCAAGACCATTGCGCGACCCATATGATTGTTCTTGTTTGTAAACAATCAATAAAATATACACTTAGATACCATTTGTGATCCCCCTAGACACTTTGAGCTGAATTTTGTGATCAAAAATGACAAACCGATCGACTTATCTCGTAAGAGACACGAGATCTAGCGACGCTTTCAAAACCTAGATAAGTGTCTTAAACAAATGAACAAATTCACACACAAAACCTTAATACATAACTACTGATGTCTAAGATAGGGTTCTGGGGGACGACAGATCCGTTTTCCAAATACCTTTCCAACACATTGCACTATGTGCATTCACCCCTTCCTTGCGCATATGGTGACGTCGTCCGTACTTCACTACCCCTAATTTCATTTTCATATAGCTTAATGAAGTTTAAAAAGCTTCCCACGCACACACACACACACACACGTTACTCTTTTAATTATTTAAATAATAGGCATACAAGAGCAAAATATTATGATAAACAGAAATAAAATATGCTCAACAGATCACTTCGGGCAATCTTGAGCTTCAAAGAAATCGTAGAGAAAAAATAGTTGTAAAAGGTACTACAGTGACCGTAGTTTTGTTACACGTCGTTTTCTCTAAAAATGGAGCGACCTATTGATGTGTGATGAATATGGTTCTCAAATCACCATTTCCCACATTTCATTTTCCTGCCGTCGCTATGAGATTCAATGGCAAAGCTTTTTAGGCACATTTTAACACTTAGTGTTTCTGAAAAATATCATTGTACACACTGTTATGCTTATTAACATTGGTCATATTAACTTTACACTTCGAGTTTCTTGCAAACAAATTAACTGTGACTTAAAATTTCTTATTGCTATGTACAACGCTAGAAACTGGGTTTCGATACCCGAAGTGGACAGAGCACAGATAGCCCATTGTGTAGCTTTGTGCTTAATTACAGACTAACAAACTTATTACTATGCAGCACCACCACCAATGCAAAAGCGACATCTAGTGACAAACACGTTTATATACCCCTTTTATCATACTGGAAAGCTCTTTCTTTCTTAATTTAAGCCCTAGTAAATAGTCATGTCTTTGGGTATGTAGAATGCTTATTAGATTTTCAAGCTACTAGAAAAACCCATATACATTGACATTGATATTCAAAGAGTTTATATGCGATTTAAAACACTATAAATGTACCACACTCAATCAATAAATATCGCAACATCTGTTTCCTTATCTGCCTACTTTCCCAAGATTCGAACTATTATAGAGTCATGTATCATATCTATTCTTCAGTGTACAGCACTGCAGTAAAATTCAACTCTGCTATACTCTGATTCATTCCGGACTGACATATTTGAGCGAATTCAATAGTATTTCGAGCTACAAATAATTCAAAGTATCAATAATTTAAAATGTAGTTCAGTTGCAGAGATCACGATGGATCATTACATAAGTTCATAGATCTTTTCAGCAAATGTAATAAATTTTGACAATAAAAAAAAGTATTGGGGGTGTGAATGAGCATTCAAGTATGAAAATGATTTATCTATAAATTAAACATTCATTACTGTCTCACCAGTGCGTTTCTTTTAATTTCTTAATTCTGGTGTTTTAGGGTTTATTTTTGAATTTTTCCGGTTTAAGCAAATAAATATGGAAATATCGAATTGATGTATTTAAGTGTTTTACACTCACAAGAAAGAAACCTATCATTCTATAGGTATTTGAAGAACTTGTAGCATTTCGCCACAATTTAATTATCCGTCTCTGGTCGTTTGTTAATTTTCCGAAGAACTTCAGCGATACAAGTCCTTTATTAAATAAAACTAGTTTATTCTTTCTCAATACAACTTTGCAACACACTTAATTTCCACAGTCACTTTAACTTAAACACACGCTATAATTCACAACGATTCACGCACTTTTCTTACAACTTGACTCGATTATCTGTCTCCCTATCTCTCTGTCTGCTATCTAATTAATTATCTTGCTTTATTTGCCGCACTTATATACAAGAATAGATGGCGTCTCGAACGCACTTGCCTCTTCATGAACCTTCTAGACACTTATCACGTGTTACGAGAGTCACGTGACCTCCGCTGTTGTAACACTGCCCCTTCCTTAGTATTGTTCGTTTCGAACAAGAACCATTTACATCAAACCAATAGATAATTAACAATAACTTAATTAAATGTACAGAATTTGAAACACAAGTTTAAAATTCAACAAAGTGTCTTAATTTTACGGGACGTATCTTCTTCCGTACTGGTCTCGTCTCGTTAGCTTCTGCTTCACGTGGGGGTTCATCTGCTCCATCAGGAAATGTCCTATTATCGGTAACAGTCCCATCAGTGGTAGTAACTTCATTAAGGGCTTCACTGTTTCCCTTCTCAAAACTGGGTAGAGTTTCTTCTTCGAAAGTGGCTTTTTTCGATGACACATCTTCAGCAGCGTCATTTATTCTGTTGTTCACTTCGTTCCAACTGAAATGTCCTGGACCATGATAATGCCTCGCCGACCACATTTTATTCGGAAAGTCATGTCTGAGAGACGATCCACTATGTCATATGGGCCTTCCCACGGAGAAGACAACTTAGGAGACTTCCCTTTGGTCTTCCTGGGATTATACAACCACACCTTGTCTCCTGGTACAAAGCTAACTTCAGTAGATCTCTTATCATAACCTAGCTTCATCGAATCAGCAGACGTTTTTAAGTTTGAAC
>NW_013667006.1:206526-207999 GCF_000517525.1 Limulus polyphemus | reverse complement strand
GGTATTGCATATGCCTCAGGTCACTTTGTGAAATAATCCATTACCACACAAATGTACCTGTTTCCTGCACGAGTTTGGGGCAAAGGACCAGCAATGTCAACAGCTACTCTTTCCATTGGTGCGCCAACCTGATATTACTTCATTGTAGCACGTCCCTTATGCTTGGGTCCTCTTTTAGCACAACATGTACTGCAGGTCCTGCACCATTCTTCCACATCTTGACTCATACCTATCCGGTAAAATCTCTGTCGTAGGTCACACAATGTCTTCTTAACTCCGAGATGTCCTCCTGTTAAACTATCATGGGATTGTCGCATCACAATTTCCCGTATCTTTCTCGGTATAACTGTTTGCCAGGTCGTCACTTTCCCATCTGCAGTTTTCCATCCCCGGAGAAGAATACCATTATCAAGCTTCAACTGGTCCCATTGTGCCCAATAGTTCTTTGTCACAGGGCTTAAGCTAGACACCTTCTCCCAAGCAGGGCGCAAAACACTTGCTTTTAGAAAATCAATTATTGGCTTCAAATTTTGGTCTTTCTCCTGTTCTGCTTTAATATCTATACCTGATTCCACTTCATCATCATCAACTCCTTCAGTCACTTTGACTTCAGCTTGATAACACCTGGTTAGTTCAACCTCTCTTTTAACCCTTACCGTAATTTGGCCTTTGTTGTTCCCAATCGTCATTTTATCGAAGTTAACTACACATTTCTTTGGTAGTAAGTAGTCCAACCCTAATTTGCATGGGTCTTCAATGTCAGCCAAGTATACTTTGTGTCTGTCCTTCATGCCCATGAGCTCAATAGTTACCTACACTGGTCCCCATAACCTTGCATAATGTCCTGTCACACCACAGAGCTTCTGTATGGTTTCTGGTACTCCTTTGTGATCCAGCACCTTGATACTCACAAGGGTTTGCTGAGATGCAGAATTTTTGACAAAGTTGTACTTTTGGCCATCCAGCTTTCCTGTCACGTAGACACTATGTGTGCTAGCCATTTTACACTTAGCTGTTGGGACTTTCACTATGGGGCTGATGGGCGTCCCTCAACACCAACCACTATTGGTTTCTCCGAGGCTGACTTATTGGTTAGTATTCTTCTTACACTGGCTCCTCACAAGTCCTTGTTCTCCCAGTTCCAACAACCTTTTTGGGTAGTAGCCTTTCCTGCCGTGGCATCTTCCCTGTGTTGAAGTTTCCAGCATTGAGCTTTCTTGTGCCCAGATTTGTTACAGTGCCAGCAAAGTCCATTAGATCTCTCTGAAAGCTGATCTTTTCCGGCCCTGAATCCCGATGGCTGTACCAACCTTGGTAACTCTGTGCTGGACTTAACGTAGGATTCGAATTCAAGAGCTCTGGCCATTGCATCCTGCATAGTAGAGGGATGTGTTTTCTTTACTTGTATCTTCAGTTGTGGACTGTCCAAGGCATCTACTAACTGATCCCTCAACAACAACTTGAGGACATCGG
>NW_013667006.1:193987-205663 GCF_000517525.1 Limulus polyphemus | reverse complement strand
CCTATCTCTCTGTCTGCCATCCAATTAATTATCTCGCTTTATTTGCCGCGCTTATATACAAGAACAGAGGGCGTCTAGAATGCACTCGCCTCTTCATGAACCTTCTAGATACTTATCACGTGTTACCAGCGAAACGTGACCTCCGCTGTCGTAACAGTATTGTTAGCCGACACTGGACAGCTATAGAACATACAGTGTGTCTAAGCATGACAAAAATTATATTAAAGTTTGGCGATCAAATATCAAGTAATAATGTTTCTGAGGTAATTATATAATATGTGATCACAGATAATTCTTGTAACAAAAGACGGTGTACTATCATTTTTTTTTGCAATTATCTTCACAGCGAGATGCAAACAGAAAACAAATAAAAAAGTCTGGTTCATTAGACTATATTCAAAACATTTTGGCAAATTTACGGATTTCGTGCAGTTAACACCCCTTGATAACACTTTATAAAAGCTCAGAAGATGCATTGTCTTCACATAAGATCACATTTACATATAAAACACTTAAGGACTTATTTTCAACTTGCTTTAATGTTTAGTATAATGTTCCTAAGCCTTTTGCGTTTATTGTCACCTACAGGCGGTTTGGTGAACTATTAATATTAGCAGACGCACCCGTGCGATGTACTGAGAGAGGTTTATGAAAATTGTTTTTTTTTCTTCGAAATATGCCAATGGCAATATAATAATTGAAAGTACTTAAGAATAAAATTATCCATGTCCACTGAGCTTCATTATATAAATAACAGTTTCTTTTTTTTATCAAAAAGTAGTAATTAGCATGTGACTTACAAACTTGTCACTTAATATAAGTGTGTCTCTCTTGAAAGTATGAGTAAACAGTGTGTGAAAAAAATCCCTCAAATCATTGATGGGGTTTGAAAACGAAATGCAATTGTAGAATTAATGTTTTACCAGTTATGAATATGAGTAGTGTTTCTGTTTTTGTCCTAAATGTGGCAGCAATGATTAAAGTACATAGACTGTATGTATATTCCATGTAATGAAGTCCCATCAGTACCCTAGTGGCCACCCCCACTAACCAGCACTGGAGCTATGCAATCTATGCTTTTTAAAAGAAATATAACTTTTCTTGAATCATTCCCAGTTGATTAAGTCATATTTCACAGGTAAAAATGCAAAACTCAGGAGGAGTTAGTGGACAAACAAACACACAAACAAAAAACTGCTCTTAAGTTAGAGTAGGATACTAACTTGACTGTTTAGATCATGGCAAAAGATAATTGACGGTTTTTAATAGGATAAGGAAATAGGTAAAACTTCAATGTCAACAACTGCATTTTTTGTAATCATAACCAGACTAAGAATACACTTTAATTAAATTCGTGGAAACTATAAGACACCATTCTATGTACATTTCTTATTGATAAAATATGATGACGTTTTATTTCAACTTACAATCTATGTCAACTTAATATCGTTCTTGAATAATACAACAACTATTAGAGATACAGAGATTCATTTACAGATTAAAGAAACGAATGTAAATTTACTATCGTTTTTCTGCGAATATCATACTGGTTCTAGAACTATGGTCACATAATAGACAAGTATCTATTTCGCAGATAAAAGCAATTCACTTTGACAGGGTTTGTAAAATGTTTTCAAAACTTGATCAATAGCTGGAGAGATATGTGTTTGCTATTTTTAAAAGGCAATATTGATTCAATGAGACCTTTAACGATGTATAGATAAAAACTCAACGTTTTGAGAAAGGAAGTCTCCAATATTTTCTATATAAATGGAGAAACTATCTTAAAGAAGCATTTAGGACAACAACTGCCTCCGAACCCACTCCCTAAGCCAATCCAGATCAACGCCTTAACTTGCAAAGTGAAAGTAATATATGCGAAAAAAAGCCGTTCTACTCAAACAGCATTGTATTTTTAAGATAGCGGAAGTCGCATGACGCTGGGAGCATGCGCGCTAGAGTTTCTGGAAGGATCACGGATTATCGGGGAGGCCCGAGTTTGTTCGAGGCGCCCTCTTTTTTAGTATATAAGCCTAGCGAGAAAAACCAGCGCGATTGCATAGATAGATAGATATGCAGATAGATCGAAGATATAGGTAATTGAGTTAATCGAACAGTAGGCACCGTAAGTAAAGTGTGTGAATCACTGTGATTTATAGCATGTGTTATAAAAGAAGTTAAGTTTAACGTACTGATTGAAACTTCTGTGTATTACAAAGTCGTATCCAGGGAAAAATAAACCAGTTTAATTAAGAAAGGACTTGTATCGCTGAGTTCCTCGGAAATAATTTATACCGGAAATTAACAAACGAGCAGATACGTAACAAATTGGTGTCAGAAGTAGGATTGAAAAAAAAAGACGATGGAAACGAGAAGTGGCAAATCAAACTACAGCTTAGCAGATTTGATGGCAGCAATACAAGAACAGCAAAAGAAACAAGAAGAGGGATTACAGCAGTTGTTGGAGGAAAAAGAAAAGAAACAAGAAGAGAGATTACAGCAGTTGTTGGGGGAAAATGAAAGGAAACAAGAAGTACAAATGGAAAAGATTAGTAATTTACTGTCTTTTACACAGGGAGGATATATTAACCATGGACCTAATCAGCCACAGACAACAGAAAGCCCCTTCCAGACCCCGCAGCTAAACCCTAATGCAGACATCTTCAATCCTGCCAGAAGTCATATTTCAGACATGAATGTCAGCAATAAGGGTAATCTAGTACGAAGGAAGCCACGGGAATTCGATGGGAAGGCACCGTGGGAAGCATATAGAGCACAATTTGAACTCCCGGCAGAAATGAATGGATGGATGGAGGAGCAGAAAGCAGTGTACCTGGCAATGAGCCTGAAGGGACAGCCACTGGAAATACTTGGATAGTTGTCAGCAGATGACAGGCGCAACTATAGAACACTGATAGCTGCTCTAGAGCTCAAGTATGGAACTCAAAATCAATCCGAAGTCTACAGGGCTAGGTTTGGGACAAGAGTCCGTGCTAAAGGGGAGAGCCTGCAAGAGCTGGCACAGGATTTGGAAAGTGTGGCACACAAGGCCTACCCAACCCAAAGAATTTAGACCGGAAATTAACAAACGAGCAGATACGTAACACTATTGAAGATGACATGATCTCGTAATACTGTTAACAATATAATAAAAATTTGAAGCTGACGAAGGCTAACAGGCCAAAAGTAGAATAATAATAAAAAAAAAAAACTTCTAGTCATACGTCGTAAAATCAATGGCGTTTTTCATGATAAAAATGGCTAACGAAACTAGAAGTACAGCATTCCCATTTGACTAAATATCTTCAGGTTCCACGATGTAGTTACAATACAGTTAGATACTATGAACCTAGGACATTGGCGGTTTTATAGATGAATAGGACAACACTGACATGGTTGTTCTTCCAAGAAGTCTGAATTTATTAAAATACGGTTGCAAGCCATTGTTAAGAAGCGAGATAAACCATCGTTTCCGTACACTATACTGACTTTGAAATATAAATATAATATATTAAAACACTACGTCGTATCTTGATCTGTCTCAAGAGACCGCAGTTTCTATATTGACACATATGTGCTGCTAAAGCCGCAAATAGTAATTATTGAAATTAAAAGTAGAAACAAATACGTTCACAAAATGAATATAAAACAAGATAATTTTATATTTTATATATATATATTCCTAGAAAATATAATTTTCACTCAGTTGAAACCTTTCATTAGGTTTATTAATTCGAATATAAGTCTATTTTGTTCTTTTTGGTGTTTCATGTAATCGTAGAAAAAAAAGGCACAGTTTAATTGATTTTTTTCGTTTATTAATTGTGTTTACTGAGCAATACGAAACGTATTAATAAGGGCGCTTTTATCTCTCTGGAAGATTTAGTTTTTTATATTAAGGATCATTATCAAAAGTTTCAAGGCTAATTTTTCCAGAATGTCTTATATTTTACCTTAGTTAATTAGTTGTGCCTACCCGAAAGCTCTCTGGAAGATTTTTTATGCCCAATTCGTTCAATCTTTCTATATTTATTTTCAATACTATGGTATCTGTCTGTTGCTTGCTGAAATGTAACTTCTTTATATGACTGGTAAGTATTATATGTTTCATATAACTGGTAACTGTTGGTATTTCGAACATTTATACAATAAAATACAAATTAAATTATAAATAAACAAATAATAAAAGTTATTTTATTACTTTTGTTATAAGTTTTTGTTACTTTTATTTCTATAAAATTTAAGCTACTTGAATAAAATTTATTAAAAGGATATTTCATGCTTTTTGTACAATATATCTTCAACTTTTATTAGTCAAATTATTTTATTAGTGATCCATAGTTACCTATATATGTTTCTTTTATAAAGATTTTAGATACTGACTTGATTTTTTCTTTCTTTGATAAATAAATGTTACAAATGTTTCATATACACATATATTTTTTTCAGTTGATTTTACTTACATTTTGCTTTAAAATCTGACAATAATTTGTTTCAGTAAACTATTTCTCTCTATGATCTACAGATCAAATTGGTTGGTTTACTTCTCCAGTTGCTTCATTTGTATATGATTAAAAACCAACACACCCATTAAATCCCATTAACATAAACTTTCATCTAACAATTCAAAGTTTATATCACCAAAATAGTTTACATTTTGAATTTTATTACCTGTTAAAAAAACATATATTGCAAAGCTATCTGGTATATAAATAGCCATTATAAGTATATCACTTTTTTTAGAAATATATATTCAAAGATTCTCCTCATAACAATTTACTTCTTCATTTTTATCCATATCTCAGTCAGAATTAGTATATATAATTTATTTTCTAACTTAAACATTACTAATTCAGTCTGCTTAAATTTATCCCTAATACATTTTAGATTTATGTGTAATATTTTTAATTGATTACTTCTGCCACAAATAAAACAAATTATCATTTATTTTTAACCTAAACAAATTCAAACCTTTTTTCTGTTTGATAAGTATATTCAAATTCATTCCTTATCATGTTTTTCATTTGAATTTTCTTTGTTGCTTATTTTTCTTATTTTGATATTTTCTGATTTTCTTATAAAGATGTTTCCTTCTTTTACCAGCATAAATTTTAAACTTGCATCTTTTATAAAAGTTGATGACTTGTATCATGACTGTTTTAATTGGGGCATTAGATATTCATTCAAGTAAATTTTACCTTCATTTAAATTTGAATCTATGTCAATGCTCTATATATTGTAATTTTCATTTTTATTTGCTATCAACCAGTTATTTTTTTACTACTTTTGACTTAAAATTTTGAATATCGGTTTCATTTTCTCTTTGTTAGAATTTAGTAGTCTACGTACAGCCTATTATCAGTGCTCCAATTATTTCCAAATTTTGATTTCTTGAATAATGACTTACTTCACAAATTTCTTACTTAATGTGGTTTAGCCCTTTTCTTAATTCTAAAGTTTTTATTCCTCAGTTCCACGTTTTCTCTTTTAACTACTTTATTTCTCATTTGATTTCTGCTTGAACATTCATAAACTCGTAAATCTTTATCTAGGAAATTAATATCGAACGACCTGTTCACGTTCTAATCAGTTCCATCACATTATAGATTATTTTAAAGTTGTTTTGATTTTGTTCCCATCGTATTCCTATTTATTATTTCCTTATCTGTTCAAGCACATAACTTTAGTTGATTATGTAAAAAGTAGTACTTGCGGCATAAAAAAATACTCAACATGTCCTATTTGTAAGCTAACTTTATTATTACCTTGTTTTTGTAATTTACCGAGACGTTTGATATGTACTGAGGTCTAATTTTTTGCAAAAAACCACTTGAACTACTCATTTGTTTCATGCTTTTATTATTCCATTAAAATAAGTGTTTTTCTCCTAGTTAAATATAATAGCTTATTAACCTTAGACACGTTTCAATCTTGTATAAGAAAAATTAGAGAAAATATGGTGAGAAAGAGTCCGAGTTATATAAATATTTACTTTCTCTGATAATATTCAATCAATAAATTCACCTCGCAACATAAAGTGAAAAAACTATTATTAGAAAACGTTAATGGACTTTCTGAGGAACATTAACTCTGTGGTGTACATTCAACTAAAATGATACAATTGAATACAAATAAATCGTGTATTTTGTTTTCCTTATCAATTATTGACAATATTAAGGGTAATCCATAGAGAACAATGAACTTTCGTATGAATTTAAAGCCATTTTTTTCATTTGCATAATTTAAATGGTAAAAATAATTACCTCTGTTTCATATACTTGTCAACCTAATAGAATTGATTGGTTTGTTAATATTAGCTAGAGGCTTTGAAGTAATTTCGGTGCTTAACTTCTTAGTTTTAAACTACTGTTTCTTCATTTGATTGTATTCTAACAAATGAGTTCTTCTCCGAATAGACTTCGAATATCGTAACCTGCCGCACTCCACACGGAAGAGGTTTCCTTCTGTTGAAAGATGTCATCCTGCTAGCCATTGTAGAATGCTGTCACATTCCAGTGGGTTCCCATCAAAAATTAAGAGTTTATCTATTTTAGGTTCGATAAAACAGGTTATTGCTGAAATAAGGGTAGATTGTACTATACGCTGTAAAAACTGAGTGTGGGCAAAACTATAAGATAACGTTATTTAACTTGTTTGTCTCCTCCGAAACTGATGCTTCGAATAATAACAATTGAATGTTGTAGTTTAAGGATGAACAATAGTTTTCCAATAGCACAAGGAAAAATAAGTCTAGCAAGAGAAATATTTGAATCTATTTTAGGTAGTTATAAGTACGGAAAACAATACATGCGATTAGGATGACTTGTTTGTTTATTTTAACGCAAATCGGCACAATAGGCTATCTTCTCTCGTTTCACCACGGGAATCAAACTTTGAATATTAGCATTGAAAGTCTGTAAGTTTCCCGTTGATCCACTGGGGAAATGGAGGAGGCACTTAGGATGTAAATAACGCGATTGCTTAAATTAATTTGTCATTTGAAAGTCTAATTAGTTGAGTCAAGAGAAAATGGCTGCGGTGCATACCTATCACAGATATTGATTGGGGTTGTGAATCTAGTATCACCCAAGCTACTTGAACACTTCTAGACGTTGAACAGTGTGTGGATAATTATTTAATTTCTGTAGTGCATACTGGTGTATAGAAGACATATTAATACTAGAAATAAACGACCTTATAACACCAAAATGTTGTTTCTATTTAATTAGACACTCAACGTTTCGCTCTACAGCTTCTTCGGAAGCATTCATTAAAACACAAACCGAAACTGACAGTACAAAGCTTCAAACTTTTGAAGCCATTTGTGAACGCTCATGAAGAAGCTGTAAAGCAAAACGTTGAATGTCTAATTAAATACAAAAAAATTATGGTGTTATAAGGTCGTTTATTTCTAGTATTAGTGTGTGTATGAACCATTTTAGGGTGTTTTGGAAATTTATATTCTTATGCGCCTAAAGGTTTGGCTTTCTCGAGGAGAAAAATCCAACAGAAACTGAAATAATCATCACTTTCTGTAATTTCCTTCTCCTAAATAGTTGTTATGATGCAGATAAAGCAATACTCACTGCAATACCTAAGAACAATTCACCATTAAATCATTGACTTGTTTTTGTATCGCTTATTACTAGTGTTATATACATATTGTATTGTACCAAGTATTTTATGTTTTCGCCTGTGAAAACACTCAGGTAAACAGACTGTGTAAGAATCATTAATTTTATATGTGAAATACACAGGGAGTCTTAGCAGTAATTAGTGGGATTAGTTGAAATAGTGTTGGTATTTTTGGTTATATTTTTTGTGCGACTCATGCGATATTAATGTTTCTGTAACTAAGACCAAAAAAGTATTGAACAAGTAATAGTGAGCAATTTAGTGTAGAGATAGTTTCGAAAAATGCAGTTGAAGAAAGCTGACAAGTCTAAATCTCATCGGTAATTCTAGAGTTCAGGAAAGATGAGTTCAACGAAAGTATAAAATGAATTGACGTACCAAATTTCGTTCCTGGTGTGCACAATCAATTTGTCCAATCAGCAGGAACTCGACTTGGCAAATTTCCAAAGAAGAGTTCCTTCACAAATTATTATTTAAATAATATAATTTGTTTTTATCTCAACGTCGAAAACCAGATTACCTCAGTGTCAAGATACTACGTTTTTTTTGTTGTTGTTCAAATCCATTATTTTAGTGATAAGTAAAAACAGATCATATTGTATGTAATAGTTTATGTGCCTCAGAGTATAGAATCATAAGTTAATAAATCAGTGTCTCCGATAGCTGGTCATTTGATTCCCCTAAGAAGCTGTCCTGCTTACCAACACTAATAAAAATAAAAATTAAGAATTAACCCCTCCCCTTATTTTTCAGAAAATCATCTAATCCTCCCTCAAACATCTTCTACTGCTAACGGTAACTTACTCCATAAGCTAATCATTCTGTTAGCAAAATAAGTCTGTCGTGAAGCCAAGCATGTCTTTTCCTAAGCACATAGAAGTCAAAGGCCTGTCAATCCCCCCAGATAATCTTCTAAGCCTCGTTAAGATCACCTCTTATCTTCTTTTCTCAAGCGAAAATATGCTAAAGATCTGAACCTATCCCTAAAAGATAATCCTTCCATCCTTGGGATTATCCAAGCAACCCTCTTCACATCCTTTACAATAAGCTAATATCTTTTCTCAGAAATCAAAGCTATACACGGCATTTTCATTGAGACCAACTAGTGATGTGTATAAAGAAATAACTAGCTCTTTTGCCTTTCAAACAATTTACCTATAAATGTATTCCCAAGTCCTGCTTACCATGTATTCCTATTACCTTCACTACAAGCAACAGAGCAATACCTCAATGGCTTGAGTAACCATCTTTCACGACTTAGAGTTTTTTTATGGTCATGCTATTGAATGGTTCCTATTTATATGTTACTTTTATTGTGTAAGGACACTTCAAATACCATACTAATAGACCTACGTGTTTCTAGATTTGATCAAATAATAGTTTTAAGAACCATATGTATGTGTGTGTTGAACCTTAAGTATTACTGGATAACTCCAGTATCTTGGAAGATTTATTCAATGACAATTTCTTAGACTGAATTACTCTTTAACACAAATGAATAAGCTGCAAAGTTAATCTCAGTCAATATTCACTTCCATTTACTGATTACAAACGTGGACATATTTCCAAAAAGTGGCTATGTATTAGAAAACCAAAACATAAGAATCACGTAAATTAAGTAGTTATTAATTACTCTTTCAATACGGCTTTGCACCGAGTCTTCGACACATACACAACTTTTTCTTATTTAGATCAAGTTTTTATATATTGCAGTTAAAAGGGAAATACATCAAATAAGCAGTATATATCAAGGATATCTTTTTAAATAGGACAATAAGTTTTTCTTTCCTTTTTATTATATAGTTATTGAAACAATTAAATGATTTTAGTGAATCTAATGATAATCTTCATTTTTATCGTATTTTCAAGAGCAAAGATAAAACTGTTTGATTAACATTTAATTCAGGACGTGTCTTGTGAATCCACAAACTTTCCTTCGTGCATAGCATCTCTCTGCTGCACACACTCCCCAAGATGTAAAATGTTTAGAAACGACACTTATGTTGCAGTCCTGTAAGCAGTGGCGAAGAATGGACGAGTGATTGTACTACGTGGGCTCTAAAATACGTTATTTGAGCTTATGTATTAAAGAACATGCGCAGAATACTGTAGCAAAAATATATTCTAGCAAAGTTATAGAAATGCTAAAATTAATTGTAATTATTAGTAGTGTTAACATGTTTCTAAGTATGTCGCCCAGAAACTGTAAGTTGGTTACCACTGTAAAAAGGAAATAAGAAAACTTTTACTTTCGTCATCGTCTTTATATTTGTGCAGAGATACCTTTGTCAAATAACTATAGTTTGAACATCGTCAGATGTAATCTGCTACCTACCCTAGATATTTTATAATTACCTACTTAGCTGTTTATTCAGTTTGTAGCATTTACCTTTGAAACCACAAAACTAGTTTTTCTTTAGATTATTTTTTTCTGTATCTGAAAAACTTATACTAACTGTTTAAAATACGTTCGTTATTCACAATTAAAGATTGTTATGTTTACTTGAGTCCTTGTTTCTTCCACCTTTATATATTCACATCTGTGCTGCACTTGTTATAAAAAATCGATTTTGACTTTTAAGGACTTTATTTTATTCTTATATATTGTTACGACATCGGGGTCACGTGACGCTAGTAACACGTCATTGACTTCTAGAAATATCCTGTTCCTTCATGAATGCTCTAGCGTTTACTAGATATGTGTTAGTCTTGTATATATATAAGACGGTCACAACGTGACGGAACAATGTGTAGTTGAACTGAGTATTGTTGAGTCGAGCACGTGAGACGTTCGTTGAAAATTATAGCGTTTGTTATAGCGCGACTGTTGAAATTAAGTGTATCGCAAAGTTATATTCAGAAAGAATAAACCAGTTTTAGTTAAGAAAGGACTTCTATCGGTAAAGTTTCTTCGGAAATAATTTTTTACGGAAAATTAACTAACGAACGGAGACGTAACAATATCTTTAACCAGGCGTGAACTGGCCTAACGAGACACCGGAAAAATCCCGGAAATCCAACTTGAAAGTACGTAGTTTTGTTACTTTTATGACTAACTTGTGGGCTTTTTCCTGGTTAAATTTTAGAGTCCAGTCCGCTCCCGTCTTTAACTTAAATTTTATGTCGATTGGTATTTTGAGGTAAGGATTACAATGAGTATACTTGTTAGCTACAATAAACAGACGTAATGCCTCGTTAATTGTATGTTCGAATTCTTATAACAAAAGAAAAGTCAAATCATTTTTGACATTAAAGCAAAAACACATTGCTGGCTTAGAACGTTCTCTGTTATACTTTCTTCATTCTGGTATTTTCTCGCATTTTTATCGACTGTGCTCATATTAAAACCTGCCAGACATCTTCATTTCGAAGACTCAGTTCTTACTCCATTCCATTAACAAGCGTATGTGAGTTGTTTATACCACTAACAAGTGTGGGTGTGAACGGTGATTCTAAATGTATATTGATGAAGCTTGGTTAAATAAAGCAGGCAAACCGGGAATCTTCAGGAAATTGTGTGTGTATATTGGGTTTTTGTAAAAGGATAATGGTTTCTAAGATATTTGTCTCAGAAGTGGATAAATCACATCCTCTTAGATTAAAAAAGAAACTGAAAGATTCTGCTGATTAACACGGCACAAAAAAAACACTTTAAAAGTACTTTAGAAAATGATAAGTAGTTTAAGATCTTTACTCATATAATTTCTTATATTTTTTTCGTACATAAACGGGTGTTGAGACATTATATTAGTAGTTTGATTGTAGAATAATGTGATTAATTTATTAAATCTGTTTCCATCTGCAAAGCAAACAACTGTTACGTATCTGCTTCTTTGTTAATTTCCGAGAAACTTCAGCGATACAGTCCTTTCTTAATTAAAACTAGTTTATTCTTTCTCGAGACAACTATGCAATACACAGAATGTCCACAGTCAATACGTTTGCAATCTCGATAACAAAACACACACTTAATATTACCGTCACTACCGCTCGCTTGACTCAATTCTCTGTCTCTATTAATGGCTGGTAGACGGCTTGAAT
>NW_013667006.1:183861-193892 GCF_000517525.1 Limulus polyphemus | reverse complement strand
TAATATAAGTTTAACATAACAGCAAGTGTACAAAGATGACAAAACCTTGTCGAAACGTTGTACCCTTGCTGTTATGTTAAACTTATATTAAAGTTTTTCTTCATTACCCATTCAAGCCGTCTCCAGCCATTATTAGTCTCAAAGTGAGTTCCTCGTCATCGAAATCGTATGTGTCTCTATATCTATCTATCTGCCATTTTTTTCTCCGCTTTATTTGCCGGGCTTACATGCTAAAAAAGAGGGCGCCTAGAACAGACTAGCGTTGCCAAGAAAAGTCAAGATACTTCGAGAATTTCATGACGTGTTACCAGGGTCACGTGACTTCACTGTCTTAACACTATTCATATTTTAGTTTTATATACTCTATGTAGGTAGCTCTAAGTTGAAATGAAACGTTTAATACACAGGCAACAAAAAAGGAAACGAATAAACATCAGTAATAAGAGCCAAAGTACTAATACTGATAAAGAATATACATGATACTCGAGATTGATAAATATCAGAAATGCCGGTTCAAGAAGCGCTCTCCGTTTGATTCACCTTGATTTTATTACCCTACAAGTAAAACTAGTTCAGTATATTAAAACCAGTAAAAGTCAAGTTTCCAATAGTGTATATCCAACATCTGTTTATAGAGAGATATTGAAGGTTGCCAGCTTCTATGGTGGAGATGTCGCCTCTAATCTCATCTAGAAGGCTTAGTTCAATCGTAAGACTCTCGAGCTTTTTAAGTCCAGCTAGTTGCTAGTTATGTCTAATCCCATGACCTGATGGAAGCTGGTGAGGAAATTTCAACGATGTTCGTAGTACATTCAAGTCCCTGATGTGGCAAGAACATCCAAACTGTTCCATAAAAGGTGTGGAATTTTCACAAAGACCCCTGTAAAAAGATCGTTTCTATGTGATGATGATTGAACTGACCAATCGGAAATTATAAATATCGTATCAGTGAAGGCCCGAAATGCTCCTGTGGTCTTCACTAGTAATTTGGTTGCAAACTACGTAAGTAGCGCGTTTTCTATTTCAGTAAACAAGCATTGAGAGACGATTTCAGTTTTAAAAAGAATGACACCAGTTCTGCTTGTGTCAGAATCGCAATATTTACAATACTTGTGAAAACAAGAATCGCGTGATGAAAATATCACCTCATCTCAGCTGAGAAAAAAGAAACAAAAACTTTATTATCTTTAAACTAGCATGTTCGCACTGCATTCTGTCTATCTCAAAGTAGAGAAGAAAAACAAAAAATCGATTATGATCGAGTATCATCTATACAGTGTAACTTTTGCTGACAGCCACTATTTTCACACCTGCTGACACAGTATGTCGTTCAAAGTGTGTGGAAATCAATTACTATGCCTCCACGGTTGGAGTCACTACTGAGTCACTGACAGGTTCGAGACCGTGTTCAGAGCAAAATAAACCAAGAAACAAAGCTGCCTTAGAAATACCAAAAGCTCAGAATGTCTGAGCGACCTATATATATATTATTCAATTACTCCAGTGAACTATAATGTTTGAGGACTATAGAACTATATGCCCATAATTTCAATGCTTAAAATCCAGATATTTTATAGCATTCAAGAAATGCCACACTATCCTTGTTGTGGGTGATAACATTATTACATGACTTTTAGGTTGGAATTTTTTTTTTGGTTATTTGTATGATGAGAACATTTTATCAACACGTTGTTTTCTCTTGAATATTGATTTTCTGACATTTTTGTACATTTTTTTAGTTGTTTTTTCCAATTATAATTGAATTTTAAATAATTTTGGTTCTGACGATATCATTATATCTTTCTTAACTTTTATTATCATTTTTACGTTGGTTTTGAAAACATATATATCATACTTTCATTATAATTTTTACGTAGGTTTTAAAAACATATATCTCGACTTCTACATAATTTTTTTTTATTGTTTGAATGGTAACCTTCAACAGTATAGGCATAACAAATAATGTTAGTTAAATATAAAACTGCAAATACATGAAACGTCATCTAAAAATAGTTTTATATGATTATTCTTTAAAAAAGTAATATTCGTTCAAATACTGTATCTAATATAACTAAAAAAACAAGAAGTATTTTTGTTCATTGAAGTGTAATAAAAGTTTAAAAATACGCAATTTTTAATTAAACACATTTCTTTGTTATGTTCGTAATTGTTAGACATGCATAACAAAATCTTACAAATGCATTTTTACTTAATCAACTTAGTCTATCTCTGCCTAGTTAAAAATAAAAATGGAAATATTTTCTATCACTACTGAGGTGGAGCGATGATACTCTCTTGTATAAAAATTCTGAAACTGATATCCAGTACTTTTCGCTTAAAATATCTATTCAAACTTTAGTTTAGCTTTACTTATGTGAAAATACAAATCGAAGTACTGAGATCGAGAGAGGATACTCGCGTATACAAACACTTTGAAATTTAGTCAAAGTGTACGAACAAGTGACTAGATTTTTACATAGTGTTACGTCTCTGTTCGTTTGTTAATTTCCCGTACAAATTCTTTCCAAAGAACTTCAGCGATAGAAGTCCTTTCTTAAATAAAACTAGTTCATTCTTTCTCAATACAATTTTGCAATACACTTAATTTCCACAACCACTTTAACTTAAACACATGCTATAATTCACAACGATTCACACACTTTACTTACGGTCACTACCGCTCACTTGACTCGATGATTATCTGTCTCTATATCTCCCTATCTGCAATTATATCTCCGCTTTATTTGCCGGGCTTACATACAAAAATAGAGGGTGTCTGGCAAACAGTAGAGCTGCCAGGAACAGTCATGATCCTTCTAGAAACTCATGACGTGTTACCAGAGTCATGTGACTTCCGCTGTCGTAACAATAGGTTGTTATGACCAACCTCGTTATAGCTTATCCTACGGGAAATCAAGCAGCTGAATTTGGGAAAATGGTTGCTTGTACCTGAATAGAGTTAGGTAGAGTTGATTCGTCACAAAAAGAAGTAAAACCTTCAAACATGTATACGATATACCCTTCATGACTCACTAACATAAGTCGTCACAAAAAGAAGTAAATCTTCAAACATGTATACGATATACATTTCATAACTCACTAACACAAGTCAAATCAGTAAAGGGTCGTTATGATTAATTAGAAAGGTTTCTTTGAATAAGCTAAATATATATTCTTATTTTCTTCGTTTTAAATCGTTCTTACAGAATAAAATATTTTAATCAACTAGGCGAGAAACAGAAACTTATCAATCTCTACCAATAACGCACTATTATGTCTGCTTAAATATACAGAGCTCTCCATAATCATGTGCCCATCTGAACAGAATATATAGAATCTAAAATTTTCTTACTAAACAGCAGCAGTTCGTGGTTCTCAATCTTTCTCACATGATAATAAAAGTGCTTAAATGTAATAGTGTCATTTCTTTCATTAATGTGTCTCCCACTTGTAGTGTCCTTGACTGTCTAAATTTTAGTGTGAAAATATGTACATTTGCTGTAAGCAACAAAAAAATATTTTAAAAACTTGTAACATAATAAATGACAAGTGAAATAAATAAGAAGAAATGTTTTATTCGTAAAAACTTAATAAAGCGATCTTTCAGCTATTTTGAAGCAGCAGTTTTCAGGTATTCGTGTATATATTTCTTAAAATGCTCGTAAAAGCAACGTGTTTCTTCGGATAAAGTCAAAGAAAGAAACATTTATTAGAATTAATACTAAATTAATCTCTCTTTTTCTCATTTCTATGTAGCTTGGCTTTTCTTTTAGTAAGTAACATTGAAGATTGTGAATTTTAATAAACTAATGAGTTTATGTATACTTTGTAAACTCAGTCTGCATTTTATTATAATAAGTGTACACATTGATGATAATCTAATCAATTAAAGTACTGAAATAAAAGCGCGTCGACTGGTTTTCTTTGTTCGTGAGTCAGTAAAGCATGACTGTTGATGTGAGAACTTTGTTCTGTAAATATGCTCAGGCTAATTACGTTTACATTCCCTGCAGAAAGAAAAACAACAACATGAGTACATTAAAACTTAATATAATCTGAGGTTATATTTATCAGCTATCATAATTAAAAATAAGTATGTATATTTTTTACTAAAAAGAAAACAATGTCTTATTATGTAAGTCATTTTTAATACGAAACAATATAGTTGGATTCAAACATGAGTTGCCATTTCACAAAGTTGTGTTAACAATACTGGGTTATGATTACATTGTTCATTTAGGCAGAGTTCATTTGTATAGCATAATAGTTTACTTTTAATTTTTCCATCAAAGTGAAAAACTGTAAATATTAACATAACAAAAATTAAAGCATCAACCTTCTCAGTTTGTATTATTATTGTGATATGCAAGCATATCGCATGTTTTCTACCTGCTTTACATTTTTCCGGTTATTTAGTTTACATGCTGTAATGGCGGCAATACGTGGTTCAGAAAGCACTGAGATACTTGCTTTAGTTGCTTTATATTTGTTCTCTGTAGTAGGTAAAGTTTATTCTACCTTAGGAGATATTGCAGTAATATATATCATCCGGGTTGAAAGGATTGGCATCTAATATCCTTTGCTGGCCAAGTTGATGTTGTAAATGATTTAGCCAACCACTGCTGGGAAAGAACAAAGGTCACGAGGTGACGTTGCTGACTGGACAAAGAAAACGAGTTTTCCTGTTGAATTCAGACTCACTTTCTTTAGTCATTGTATTGTAAGTTAGTAAAGTGAAGACATTGCTTAAAGAACATCGTGTTTTAGTTCTAGGAAGATTAATGCTAAAGAAGAGAAAGCTGTGAAGCTAATAAACTCAGCGTAGTAGAAGCGATTGTCATTCCTTCTGCACAAGTATGCACACTGTGCTTTCTGTTTGTTTGTGATAATAAAGGCTGTTTAACTTATTTAAATTGACTCACACTCATTATTTTACACTTCAAGAAACTCGGTCAAGTTATCTACTATTACCCTTATTTCTTGATCGAACCTGCTGTTATTTGCGGGTTTACTTATCTGATATTTGTAGAGTAATCGGTTTTATGTGAAAATACCACATTATTATTGTGTAAATTTTAATGATCGACCTTTTAGAATTCTGTGATACATAAATGCTTTCATCAGCTTTCATGAACAACGACTGTCGTTATGTGAACTAGATTAAGTAAGTGAACATTAATTATCATCAATTGTGTATAAGTCATTTAGAAATCGGACTTCTGTAGTAAAGATTAACAACGCAGTATTATATATTTATTTTTACTTGTAGTACCGATTATCTATTTTTGATTATTATTTTATTCGAATTCACTGTACTATCATTCAGAAGAACTGAAAAACCAGCAAGCCAGTCTCCTTTTTCCCGGTGGTGGTCGACCAGTTACAGCATCAACGGGAGAAAAATACTAATTACTTATAAGAAAGTATGACAAAAATACTGATATTATTATTGTTATGACTCAGTTGTTTTAGAATTTCTCACAAAGCTACACAAGGACTGATTACGCTCAGCCGTCCCTAATTTTGAACTTATAGACTATAGGCAATTAACTAACAACATCCACCACCAACTCTTGGGCTATTAATATCTGATCGAAGTGTGATTTGACTGTCACTCTCACAGTGGGGAGTGCATTTTTGAGTTTGTTTTTTTTTGTCAAACATGCTCGGCCCTGTTGCTATTGATGAATTAATCTTTATATGATAACTTGACTCTTGTTTCTTTTCTTTCACCATAAGTAAAGTAATTACGATTCGAGCGCTTAACTTTATTATAAAGCGATATTCATGTTCGTTGAGATTTTATATATACAGAGAATTGAGTATCACCGTCAGCTTCACCACATCGTTATATTCCTGTATCCACGTCCGGTCATGTTCTATCTGACAAACATACATCTTGATAATAACTTTACTGTATAAGTTTCATTGCAAAAGGCTCCATCGTAAAATTGTCATATCCAAAGCACGTTACTCCACCCTGATGGCTTTCCTTAATCTATCTAGTGTGTGAGGACGGCGGTTGCCAAGCGCCCGTTTCAACAATGTAATCTCACAAAAATCCATAGGCGCTGCCTGAATGTCCGTTATCATTCTCCATCTGCTTGAGGTATGCGACGATTAGACAAGTGTGTCGTGGAGGCAGCTTGTGTACTCGTGATTTGTGTCACTTTTCCAAACAGAGATTTATCTTGATTATGTTGCGTACTGTTGCCTAAGATACATGAACAGTTTTGGCGAGTGACCTGTTACAAAACACCGCACTTTACTTACCAGTTTTGCATGTTTCTTTCTGTATATTGGTTCTGACGTTCTATGTTGATTGATATTTCTTTGTTTTCCAATGTCATTAAGTATACGGAATACCCTTGTCTTGAATATTCTAATTCCCCAGCCTAATACATATTTATGGTCAGATTGTATGAATATTTTGTGTCGTAAGTAGCTGTTACATACTATTCCCAAAAACGATCAATTCTCGGTAGCATCACACTATCTGCAAAATGCCAAATAATGTCAAAATATAATTGTTATAAATGCCGTTCCCCCGCGACATTACATCGGTTGTGGTTGTCACGTGATTTGCTAATCTGCATATTCAAAGTCTTTTTAATATAAATTATTCAACCCTGTAGTAATTTACAATATAAACGTATATTACAAACTTTTGCTATTAAAGCTATTGCAATCGGCAGTGGATGAAAATAGCTCTATTTTATCTGACGTTCAAATCTTAAAACTTAAAGTCCCCAGTTGTTTTTCATTCATGCACCACACATGACATACTATATGATTCTGTTTCGTATTTCATGGCAAAGTTTGTTCGGGTATATATCATAAATTATATGGAGAAAGTGAACCAAAGAAAAACATTTGAGTCTTTTATGTGTGTCAGTAAGAAATGAGGGTTTGTTTTGAATTTCGCGCAAAGCTACACGAGGGATATCTGCGCTAGCCGTCCCTAATTTACCAGTGAAAGAGTAGAGGGAAGGTAGCTAGTCATCATCACCCACCGCCAACTCTTGGGCTACTTTTTTACCAACGAATAGTGGGATTGACCGTCACATTATAACGCCCCCACGGCTGAAAGGGCAAGCATGTTTGGTGTGACGGGGATTCGAACCCGCGACCCTCAGCTTGCGAGTCGAGCGCCCTAACCACCTGGCCATGCCGGGCCGAAGAAATCTACTCTATTGTTCTTTAAAAAACTATATTTTCTCATTAGCAGCTTTCTCGTTCATCTTGATGAACAAAAGCATTGTTGCCTTGGGTATATATGTAATGGGTTTAAATATGTTACGATACCAAAACTAGGTCAACATGTCTGGAAAACTACATTCTGTGCCCATTAATGCCAGACATACTAAAGGTTAATCATTTATAACGCACTTCCCTTTTGTTATTTTGTTATTGCATGCTCTTCATCAAGACTGGTTATAAAGTTACTTTTATAGTGCATTAAAGACATTTTGCAATCATGTTTGAGATACTTTCATTTCAGAATTGAACATTACATATAATAAATAAATAAATAAATGAAAGTTCTCTTTCGTCACGGGTACCTTTTACTGCGCATGACACAAGGTTTTAGTGACTTACATTCAAAATTTTATTAAACTACTTTTTGTTTATGTTAAACCAATTAGAATAGCATAACATATTAACTAATAATCCATATTTTAATAGTATACAAGCTTAAGTTCTTAATTCTAAAAGGAAATATATAAAAAAATCCTGAATTTCCACTATTGTAACACTCATGACAAATTTTGTCTTAGCATGTCATCATCTCTATTTAATCCATCACCCCTCGAAAATGTACGAAATTAAACGTAAAATTCTCTCTATAAAACCGTTATTGCTTAAACAGATTATATTTTTTATGGCCTTCAATTTTGTTTTGTTACAGAGCTATCAAAGAGAAAATCAGACCCCTCCTGCTACACCCACCTGTCACATCCTCCCTTTCACAATTGGTTGATAGTTCTCTCTTTCGCTTCATTATATATTATTTATAACCAATAGAAAGTCAAGGTTTTCATGTATCAAATGAAATTTTGTATAACATTGTGTTTTGTACAGATAACTGTCAATGTCACTCAAAGTAGCAATTTTGTTCCCATGGGGATAAATTTGTAATGGCTTTTATGGCATAGTTAGAAAGCCAGGAAAATTTTTAGAAGTAAGTGAATGCGTCTATTTTTTTGCACGTTATTAGTCTATATTCTTTGATGTATTACTTAAGTAAATAAAAATTGTTAAGTGCTTTACTATAATCGCTAAAAAAAATCAGGCTTAACTCTATACGACAATCGAGGGCAAGAAAAAACTAGGATTGGGTAAGTACTTTATTTCTTGTTTTTCATATTTATTCTTTATTTATTATTATAAAAGTAATTAAAATTAAAAGTATTGATCTTTTTCAGTTATTTAAAACTAGAATAGGTAAAATAAGTAATAATAATAATATAATTAAAATTGTTCACGAAGCACGCACGCGAGCAGCTCGTTGGTAATGTAATTCGATAGTGTAACGTGAGTTGCACGTTCCCTGAGTGATTTACAACTTATAATGGCGCAGATAGCAGTTAGACACGATTCAATGGGCAATATAAAGGGCAATAAAATAATAAAATTTAATTATAAATAGATGTATAATGTTACGAACTTATAGCTACTTAGGATAAACAAATATAGTTTCAGGTTACAATCTGAAGTCATACTAGAAAGAAAAGAAGGTTAATTTACGTTTATTTCGATTTTGTTTTGGTGGTTACCAGGTCGGTCGAATTGACCGATCCAGTTTTGAGATTAGGGTAGAGAAAATAATATAAACTATAAGGATTTAGTGAAAAAAAAAGCGTTTGAAAAGCATTTAGGACGTTTTAGGGATTACACAAAGGCAATTTGAGATGACTAAAATTGTTTTTATTTTTAACATAAAAATTACTTTGCACATGGACTATTCAAAGCAAATACTCAATATATTCATGGACAAAACTTTATTTTATTAAAAGTACTTCACTAAGAAATATGACTTTTTGTATGTGAAAGACATAATATTAACTGAAAGTCTGCCAAATTTCGTGAAGATATACCCAATATATAGAGAGTTATAAGTATTGTTACGTCTCTGTTCGTTTGTTAATTTCCAGTATAAATTCTTCCCGAGGAACTTCAGCGATACAAGTCCTTTCTTAAATAAAACTAGTTTATTTTTTCTCTCAATACAACTTTGCAATACACTTAATTTCCACAGTCATTTTAACTTAAACACACGCTATAATTCACAGTGATTCACGGACTTTTCTTACGGTCACTTCCGTTCACTTGACTCAAATATCTGTCTCTATATCTGCCTGTCTGCAATTAAATTAATTATCTCGCTTTATTTGCCGCGTTTATATACAAGAATAGAGGGCGTCTATAATGCATTCGCCTCTTCATGAACCTTCTAGACACTTATCACGTGTTACCAGCGTCACGTGCCTCCGCTGTCGTAACAGTATTAAATTGATGTCAACTCTAAACAAGTACAGAAGGTCACGTGACTCGGTCAAATCGACCGACCCCATGTCGAAAGATTTAAAACAAAATGCACTTAACAGATCGGTATTTACGTTACAAACTGGGCTGCAGCTTAAACTCTTAAAAATTTAACTTCACCATGTGTTAAACCAGTGACTTAACGAAATACTTGTCATATTAAGCTTCTAAGACATTAAATGTGAATTCCCGTACTATTAGAATGATAGAAGTGTAATAATAAGCAGGCATTGCGATAGTCTGAGCACATAATAATAAGTGTATTTGAGATATAATACATATGGAAACTAAATACAAAAAATAACGTGCATTTAGTTTATGCACTGAAAATCATTGTTAATAACTGAAACTGTGAGACATTGTAGCAATAGACTTGGTCTAAAATGAGTACGACAGATAAATGTATATAGCAAGATAAGTTTATTTGCTTTTTGAATTTCGCGCAAAGCTACATGATGGCTATCTGCGCTAGCCGTCCCTAATTT
>NW_013667006.1:174406-183851 GCF_000517525.1 Limulus polyphemus | reverse complement strand
TGGGATTGAGCGTCACATTATAATGCCCCCACGGCTGAAAGGGCGAGCATTCGAACCCGCGACTCTCAGATTGCGAGTCGAGTGCCGTAACCACCTGGCCATGCCGGGCCAGCAAGATAAGAAAATTGTGTACACAATATATTTAATAAACAAGATATAATTTTTTAAAGAGTTTTTTTTTCTTTCTTTTTCAAAATTTACGAAGAGGATTAAATACGATAATTCTATAAGATTCTTGCTCTAAATCCAATTGTTTGAATATGGATTATTAGTTATTTGCAAAAACAAAAAGTTTCTTTGGCACGAACTTCGTTTGATTGAAATATTTAGCATATATACATAAATATAGAACATATCATTTGATGCTTTTTTTTTCAAATTCAATAGAATAACAATAACTTTTTGTATGTATACAAGGTACTTATAAATTCGGTTTGTGAACTGACTTTATGAACCATGTACCATACCAGCGAAACATTTTGTGTACATGCTTAAGGAAACACGGAAAGTGCATTCCTTTGACTTATTTAATTAATACTAGTGGCGACACCATAGCTACTGTTTAATGTTGTTAATATCATTTTCGGTTACTGCATCTATGCTGAAGATATTACTCGATATTATAGTTCGTGAAATCTCCCCAAGAATCGTCCGAACCTCTGTCGATATGGAATTATTGAGTTTAGGTATGGTTACTGTGTTATTAAAATACATCCGCATTTTCATAAAATCCATAAGAATGTAGTTAGTAAGAGTGAGGTCACAGTAGAATGGTGGGTGAACATGATGGAAGTGGCAGCTGAGAATCCTGTCTTCACCGAAAACCTGCTTAATCAATGTCTTTACCAGGTGATGGATATGGAGGTTGGGCGCTATCTTACATAAATGTAGCATCCTGGATACATCTACGCTGTTAGATACAATAGTGCAACAACCCCTGATAACGTTATGCATCAGCTAAACTTTCTGTTTGTTGAAGATTTCTAGCCAATCTGTTGATAACAACAGCTAAGCATGGATCACATCTATTTTGGTCCTGCAGCAATATGTCTAAAGTGTTGCCTCAGTACTGCAGCCATTTTATGTTTTTCCTACACCTATATCATACGTTGTTTCAAAATAGAATCATGAGATGCTTCCAACTAACAGTAACAATATATATGTTGCTCATTCCATCCTGTTTTATATGCCGAGTAATTTGTATATAATCACATGTGTCACTTCTTGGTGTCAGTAACATAAAACACACTTCTACGATTCCTTAGGAATGTAAGTAAAATATTTCGCCCATATGTTACAAGGTTCACTCTACATCAGTTTTCAACTACCCATGCTGGATTTATAACTAATCAAGTTTTACTTTATTTTACTGAATTATACAGTTAAAGAGGTTAATTAATTTCAGTAAACATTATCGCATTTAATTTAAACTACAGTCCTAAATAGTATATAATGTTTTAACAATCGAATACCTACTTGACATTTTAACGACAGCCGCATAATGTGTTCTCTGATGCGTAGTCTGACTAATCGCTGTTGCCCAAAACTCCAGAGAAAATATTGTATAGAAAGTCCGGAGTATATTTTAATGTTTTATGTTTACACTTATTTTTGACGTTAAATTAAAATCTTCATGCTTGATTTAAAGACACAAGTTATTTTCTCAACTGCACGTGAAACTTAAACAAAACATAGAACGGTCTGTAGTCTATGTTTAATGAAATAAATTTAATATAACATAGAAATATGCATTTGATTAGATTTCGATGAAATTTGAAACAGACTACATAACATTCATGTTGCCACAAAATATCCAATACAAAGCACTTGCTAAATGGTAAGATTATAAATTTCCTACTATTTTTTAAAGTTAGCATCGAAAAATAAGAATTTTCCACTTAATCTACTTCCAATCAACTTTAAATACTTTTGAAGTTAATTTTAAAAGTCGCAAAATAATATTTGAAAAGTTGAGTTACTATTATTCAATAAAGGCGCATTTATTTTTACTGTTTTCTACTTCTTGACGTCAGTTATTAAACTAATCTAGATCTCATATAGTTATAAGAAACCCTTGTTATTTTTATTCAAATATCATTCAGTTGCACCTTAAACCAGAAAGACAAGGATATTAAGGAGCTAGGAAATACAAGGATAAACCAGTCTGATAGATACATCCTGTGTAAATTCCACTTATTGTTCTATATACCATAACTGTTGATATTCGTCTGCATTTAACATCAAATTTCTCTTGATATTTTATGCTTTATTTATTATGCTTAAAATATAGTTATATTGGCTAATTTCGAATTATTTCACCCCTAAAACAGAGAAGAGTTATTGCACAATAGACTGCTGTTCTGTTTTCCAGGGGAATTGCAATTTCACACACACACACACACACACACACATATATATATATGTCAAGTTTTTATGGTTACCTTTAGATAGAGCCATGATTGACCCAATGGTTAACTGCCCGAACTGTGAATCTGATGATTTATGGTTCGCTTTTTCTTGCCGCAGTTCGGGGCCTGGCTATGAGAGTGACATTTAAAAATCCCTATTTTCGGTTAGACAAGACTAGCCTAAGAGTGCCTCTATCTACTTTCTCTCTAGACAATCAGTTTAAAATTACAGACGGCTATGCCCAGATAGTTCTTTGTGTAACTTTGCATGAACATTATAGAGCAAACGAACATAACTTCAAGTCGGCTTATTCTGGTATGTATTTTACAGCTAGCTTATGTAGTAAGTAACAACCTTGTGTTCATATCGTATTTTCTTGAATACATTCAACCATAATTTCCATTCTATATGGAAATATGAATTCCATGGGTGTTGACAACTAAGATATCATCATTACTCTCGCATATATATTTCTGCAATTAAAGTATATAATTGTAATGACATTGTAATGATATACATATTTTCCTGGAAGCAACTTGAATCTTTATTTAATAATGTTTTCTTATTTGTATATTTTTTTAATTAAAATTAGTTGTTGAGCCAAAATATTTTCATTTGCCTTTGCCATAGGTAATAAATTACTTTAACAAAATTATATACTTTAATTGCAGAAATATATATGAGAGAGTAATGGTGATATCTTAGTTGTCAACACCCATGGAATTTCCACGGGTCCTGCTTACATATAGAGGTCTGGAACTGGGTCCACGTCCTTCAGGTCAACAAAAATAAATTAAAAGTTATATTTCTCCAAAACTACTTCACCGATTTCCTTCATATTGTAAACATAACTGTCAAAACAATATGTTCTTTCAGATGTCCAAGCAGCAATTCTATCAGATTTAGCATTGCGACATAATGATTTTTTTAGTGCCCCAGCAGGTTCTTGGTCATAAAGCGTAACGGTCGTACATACAAACAAGCAGAATAATAGTATAGATTTTCGACCCCTATTATACTCCATATTTGTTCGTGTTTTTTAACCTGACTTGAGTACCAAGAAAACGTCGAGGATTGCCAGTTAATATAGATACTATTACGTTTTCTGCCAAACACTCAGTAAAATCTACTATTTCCTCTTATACTGAATCTACTAGAGTCTCTTGAGTCAACTACTGTATAATCGTTTTATAACAAGATGAATGAAATATCGACTTAATATTGCGATGTGTTTTTACATAAATGTTTAATATTGTAATATGAACAGATTTCCGAATCCTTGGTTAAACAAAAACTGATTAATGTATTGTTGACTATGTTGTTTAATACGTATCTTGGTTGGTTTCCAAGCTTCTTTTAAGATAACTTAGTGCTTACATGAAATAGCGCATAGCAACAGCGAAAACAAAAGATGGTCAAAATTAAAATTGCATGCAAAAACTAATAAGACTCGACTTGCCTTGAAATGTTATGATAAAGTAAATTAGATACAAAAATAGTTTTTTGTTAAACACAAAGCTACACAATTTTCTATCTGTGCTCTTTCCACCGTAGGTATGAAAACCACATCTTTGGCGTTATAAGCCCTCAGAGGTACGACTGAGTCACCGAGGCGTGCAAACAAATAGCAGTTGTTGTTTTGTTTGTTGTTATTGTTGACGTCGCTATTTCGCTACAAGTATGTTCTAAAGAAGATGAAGTTTCTGATTAATTAAAACGTCCCTAAGCTGTAGAAAATTAGAAAAAGCTAAAACTTCTTTAAAACAAGTTTTGCATTTCTAATGCTTGTTTTTTTTTTTTTCATTTGAGAGGAATATTGTATAAAGGGGTTTGAATACTGTTTGGTAGACAGTCTCGAAACTGAACTTTAGGATGACATGTGTTTAGTTTTTATCTCCAATGTTACCAGAAAAAATGATATAACAACACTGCCTTTCTTATCACTT
Organism: Limulus polyphemus; assembly: GCF_000517525.1. Classification (NCBI taxonomy): domain Eukaryota; kingdom Metazoa; phylum Arthropoda; class Merostomata; order Xiphosura; family Limulidae; genus Limulus; species Limulus polyphemus. The sequence goes on along the minus strand of NW_013667006.1, from coordinate 179,496 downwards.
CACCATTTTATTATAACTGTCAGACGTAAGATCATCTCTAATCTCCAAAGAAGAGATGGAATCGTTGTTGTCATCTCGACAGACAGGGCAACAGTAGTGTTATCCAACTCTTCAACAGTCAGTCAACAACTCTGTCTGTGTGTATGCTAAACAGTTAATCCGCATCAATTTACATTTTGAGTATTCACGAAAACATATGCATATTGTTGCAGAAATTTGTACAATAAACAATTCATTAGTAGTTTTTCGTTTATTCCTAAATTTTTCTTATAACCTTATTTTTAGCATTATTATTAACATTTCCTTGTTTAGAAGATTTTTCTGGATAATTACATTAATTTAGCATAAAATGAGGTAGAACCAATGTCATTTCTGTTACTAAAGTTAGATGTGTAAGAAAAGTAAATTTAAACAATTGACATTTATAATTGTAAGATAACTTACTTATTTGAGAATTTATTTTTAATTTTTAAATTTGAATTCATTCCTGCGATATGTGAATGTGGGAAGTGAATTTTTAATGTCTAAAAATCTGTAATGAATATGTGAAGTTGTCGTGAATCATTTTTTTTTATGTACCATTTATTTATTTTTATTTTATTTTTTCATATACTATTATTTATTTTTTACCCTTTATCATTACTTTCCAACTAGCAAAGATACCTATAATATTACGTTGCAGAGATAATCATATTATTGAATTATAAAATTTCACAATACTAATATCAAAATGAATTAATTCCCTGTGTGTGTAAATTGCGTAACTCTAACCAAAACATAAAAATTTAAGCTCTACAAAATCACATTTTTAATATCAAAGAACAATACTTCACGAAAGATAACAAAGTTAATACTATATGATCAGCTGAGACTGGTAATCTCTAATAGTGTTAGCTTTTCTTCCCTAAGCTAAGTCGGTAATAACGAATGACACCCAATGCTTCTAAGCGTGGAAGTCTCTTGGAGTAATTCGTTTGTTTATTCACACATCTTTATATTCTTTCATTGTGTAGAACATTTGAGGTTATTCTAGCTTTCATGGTAAATTTTGTTTTTCATGTTTCTTCACTCTACAGTTTTCAAAGTTGTAGCGGGAAGTTAACACATTTAGTTGAATGTGCTATCATCAACTTTACTGAATTAAGGAGGTTCACTTTACTATTGTATTATCAAGTATTAGAATTAATTTGTGAAGCATAATCTTAGCAAATATTTAATAAGTACAGAAGTTATTGCTTTAATCGAAAATTTAATCGTTTGGGACAATATGTTATGTTTACCAGTGTTGTTTCTCTTATACTGAAATTGTATTTGTTCATCTTTTTTCTTTTCTAAAAACAAAACCCAAGGTTTCACTCTAGCTGAACCTAATAATAGCTTTACATTGGACTTCTCGAAGGAACGGAGGTTATTTTAATTTAAAATGTTACGTTCAATTCATGGAAACCTATGACTCCGTAATTATCCACAGTTTCAACAAATGAATTTTGGCTTTATTTATAAATCCTATAAGATGTCCAAGTCTATTACACTTTTTGTATCTATTATCCGTGTTAGACCGAATTAACTATAGCTCGATTTTGTTTTTTTTACTTTAGCAGGAAATCATAACTTTCAATAGATCTTTTGTGTTAATAAACGCAAAATTAATGGAAGTAAAAATACGCCTTACTTTATTAGTGTCCTTTTCTAAAGTAATTAATGCGACGTTCTTTCAGAACTATAACAAGCGTTATTAATCCAGGAGAAGTAAAAAGGATTGACTTAACTTATGTGTTACGTGGGTGTGTATATTATCATATTATTACTTGTATATCATTGAAGTATATTTGATAATACAACTGTGACATACACATATTAATACTTCAACAACAACTGCTGTAAATTACTTTGTTGTTATATGCTATTATTAGCATGATTATTAAAATGTATTTTGCCTATTCGTTTTATTAATATTTAAAAATTCCGACAGATAACGTTTTAACTGCTATGCTACTTTATGTTTTAAACTTAAAGCAACTGTCCATGTACGGACCATTTGGACAAAATATGAATTTACTATTCCGTACAAGAACAAACATCTATTAAAGATGTGTACTAACTTCCATATAAAAACTTCTTAGTTTCAGTTCGCGACATCAAAGTGTGATTTATTTTTATAAGATCATAAGTTATTTAGTACTTACATTTCACATATAAGTCGCTGGATAAGTTCATTCTTTGACAACAACCTTTTCGGAATTGTTTTTGTTTTTAACGCAAAGCTAGACATTGGACCACTTGCGCTTTATACACTGCGGGAAATTAGATTTTAGCATTGCAATTCCATAAACTTACCGCTTACTCTGGGTAGTTCGTACCACTCTTTCTTTATACAGCTCGTAGTTTACATAATGCTGTTTTTAATGTCATCTTTCGAAATGATGGCGATTTCTTTTTTTTTTCTCTCTCTATGTGTACGAGTTCAGTAGTCCCCATTCTTTGGAAAACAACGGCTTAGACCTCCCACTCAACACTGTATGAATAGAATGGAGATGACCCAACTGTAGTTTTATGGCCAGTATCCAGAAGCATAACTGTAAGAATCACCATCTAATTTCGTAAATATATTTATACACAAATCGTGAAACTAATTTAAAAAATAAATCATTTTTGCATTTTAGGATAAACATAAAAACTATTGAATTTGTATAAAAGAAATTGTAAAACTTGGTTAAAAACCTTACAAAGAGGATATCTTATATAGGCTGCGATACAAGAATCCTACAGTGAAGTTTATCTGCTTTTCATGTCCCATTCAAGGCTGAGCTCCGAGTTTTATTACTGGTTACTCCAGTCCTAAGGTTTCTAACTGCAGCGAAATATATTTGTGATCACCAAGTATTTCCAAGAAATACTGACCCATAAAAACTACAAGGAATTGTTGAAGAAGCATGTAAAAAAATTGGGAAACAAGACTGCTGTGTCGATCACACAGACATAATAACGTCTAGGAATAAGACTGCTGTACAGTGGATCACATTGACATAATAATGTTGGGGAATAAGACTGCTGTGTGCATCATGGATACATTATAAAGTCTGGGAATAAAATTTTTCTAAGGATGACACAGACATAATGATTTAGAATACGACGTAGACAAAGCTGATCTATACAGATCACTGTATACTGTTCATATAGTATGGTTAACAGCTTTTGTTCGAACCACATAGATTAAATTTTTGGTTTCAAGACGGCTGCATAGAGAATACGTACAAAATGTCTTAGAAAAACACTGCTGTCTGAATTACCCAAACATAATTTCCGGAAAAAAAAACTATTGTACTAATCATATAAACAAAATATCTGGATTGGTTGATTAGTTGTTTCGGAATTTCGCGAAAAGCTACACAAGGGCTATCTGCACTAGCTGGCCCCAATTTCGAGCTGATAGACAGGTAGTCAACAGCTCTCACCGCCAACTCTTGCGCTATTTCAATCAAATAGAGGACTTTGATTGTCACTCTCATAACGAACTCAAGGTTCCAAAATACGAAGCCTATTTTAGAAGCAAGAAACTGAACCATAAACCCTCGGAATACAGTCTGCCAGCCAGCCACCAGGCCACAAATATCGGATAACAAAATGATTGTATTAATCATATGGATAAAAATATCTGAGTGCATGAACTGCTACAAAATATATAGGAACAAAACTATTGTATAAATCATATCTGTTAAAACGTTTGTGAACAATACTATTTGATAGATACTTTTCATGTCTAAAATAAGGAAGGAATTAAAAGTCACTGTGATTGCTAAGCTCCTAATTCTTAACCGGATCTTTTTTTAATTCGTAAATATTATAAACTTGTAGTTACGAGTTTGCTTTTGTACATTTCAAATTATAGACAGTTTATGCATAATGATTCAGAAGTCAATTGACAGGCCAGTTATTCCAAAATAGAAAGTTATGGGAAGTATATATATATATATATATTTGGTATGGAATAAGGAGTTGTGGGCCTACCATGTGAAAAGTTTACCGGGGTCATTTAAAGTCATCTCCAAGGTGCTTCGGAAATTTCATAAATATACCTCATACAATAAACATTCCAATAAAATATGTATAAAAATAAACAAATAAAATATTTCAAACTAAAAATTACCGATATTGTTATTAAAGAACCAAGATCATAGGTATAAGTGCAGTCTTTCATGCATATACAGCTGTTCCATAGAAAATCGAAATCCAACCATAGCAAAAGCTGTTAAACAAACCTAGGTTTGAGGTAAGCGTTCAGACTTTTGCACAAGCAAGTTATTGCACCTTTGAAGGACTCAAAAGGTTAAAGATATTAAAACAAACACCTTATCTAAAGTGGCAAACAAGAAGTATCCTGCAACTTTTCCCAAATCGCCTAACCAATGCCACAGTATTCAATTTAAATGCAGTTTAACATAGTCTCACTGTATTAAGAGTGTCACCAGAACGCCACGTCTGCTGCCAGGTTATGTGTCAAAATATACTCACATGAACGTAATCCTTCACATGAAAATGGCCGAAATGTTTGTCAGCGGCTGAGTACTACAGATTCGTTTACGCAAAGACGCCTCGCGGGCAGGTAAAAAACGGCAACCATTATTGACAATGAAGTCTCCGTATTAGCATTTGTCCCACTTGGGCAGCACTTTGATCATAGCTATTGACTGTTTGCACCATTTCATAATACCGTTATAATGTTTTTTATCTGCATTTGTGTCTATAACTGTTGTTTTGTTAAGCGATTTGGGTAATGCTTGGTTGAAAATGCTTTATTTGCTATTGTATATATCTTTACAATGACTATTTTTGGTGCATGGTGCATATTGATATATGTTTTAAATTATTTAACCTTGAAGTTGACCTTGTATGGCCTCAATAATGATTTCACAAGGAAGGTTCACAGTATCTTATTCCATACTAAACTTCCTACACCTCTAATAATGGCTGGAGACGGCTTGAATGGGTAATGAAGAAAAACTTTAATATAAGTTTAACATAACAGCAAATGTACAACGTTTCGACAAGGTTTTGTCATCAAGGTTTTTGGTACCTGATGATGACAAAAC
>NW_013667006.1:159463-174208 GCF_000517525.1 Limulus polyphemus | reverse complement strand
TTTTCTTCTATTACCCATTCAAGCCGTCTCTAGCCATTATTAGTCTCAAAGTGGGTTCCTCGTCATCGAATTCCTACACCTCTTTTCATTTCTGAATTATTTGCCTATCAATGAAACTCTGAATCACACGATATAAAGCATACTTTAAAACCATACTAGAATCACATAACAATATAATTATATAATAATAAAGACTTTCTTAAAAATTAAGAAAATTTAGATATTGCCTCAAATAAATTGCACGATATCTCGTTACTAAACCAACTACCAAAATCGTTTTTCAGCACGATCTACCATCTTGTTTCAGAAGCAATTAGATTATTCGGCTGCTTAGAAGGCCAATTGGAAGTATTGACCGCTTTGCGTGATAACTAGCTCTTTTAACTTAAACCAATGTGCAGTAACGTTGTTAATTTTAAAAACACTTATTAATTTCCCAAAACCTCTATGTAAAATGTGTCAAAGTGCACTGAAAATCCATATATCTGCAAACACAGTTTGCTTTACTACCACCCATGGTGATTATAATTATACTTCATTTACGTAAACTTAATATAAAGTTAAATATATTATTTAGTTTTAAGCGATATTTTATGTGGGCGTTTCAGAAATCCTGCAGGTTGTCGTTTAAGCTTTCGGTAGTGAGATGATAATAAGATTATTTTACATGCATGGCGAGGGGCACTATTTTAAATGTTTAATGGATTTTCAGATGCATCTACCGGGTATACTTCTATGGTTAATAATTTATCGACAGAAGATAATAGAATTTTGACAGCATTCTCTAAAATTAGGTATGGTGTCGTAAAGTGCTATTTATGTAACAGCATTAAAGGCAAAAATATCGAAATACCTCTGGGAAATAATTATTCATAACCTACTGAAAACTATTACCTTTTAAAATGTACTATTAAGGCTAGTTTAAAAATACAAAACGTCTCAATACAGCGTAGATCTTCAGCAAGCATAAACAAATCTGAGAAACCTCTAATCATAATGACGGCTTCGTTATACCGCTTTTAATTCCACAGATGCAGGTCATTATAAAAAGTTCCAAAAACTAACGAACAAGCGGTTGTCCAACGTGAACTCACTTCTACTGAGTATACGTTAACTGCTTATATATTTATATACCCTGTTTGAAAATTTTATAGGCATAATTTATAAAATGAATTTTAATAACTCACATTTATTGACGTTTGCCTTGTCTAAAACAATTTTTATGTCTATGTTTTGACTGCCGAGCAAATCGGATGTTAGCGTTTGCTGATTATCATATTTAAATCTACACGGATCCTTCACGTGTACATATAATTAACTAACTAGGTAAAATAAAAAATACAGAAAACACTATTAGGGTGAAATGTCTTTGTATGGGAACACTATAGCGAAGGTGTTTACACAGTGGAAAATATTTATACGCATTATGTTACGAAGATAGAAGAAAAGAAAATCACATCGTTTGTTGAAAGACTTACTCGGTGGTTGCCATAATTTTAAAATTGTGCATACTCAAAACTGAGAAGCAATCAATTAATAAGTTTGCCCCAAAAAACTTTTCAACTCGTTGCATCGAAACAACACTTCTGAGCTTAGAAATCATGAGCGTTCGGCAGGTTTAAAGTTTCGTTGTTGTTGTTGTTTTTCTTTTAGAATTGATTCAGTATTTACATAGAGATTAACCGACCCTATAGCAAATGTACCGCCAGATTTTCACATGGATTTTCTAAGTGAAAATATAGGGTTTCCTCAGCGCAGAAAAACAATGAATAAAAAAGTTTATTTTCTTTTAGTAATTCTTGTTGCTTATATGAAATAGTGTCTAGCAGTAGTAAGATGCTAACAATTAATTATCAATAACTTCTGATCAAAACAAGCTACCTTCAAATTCATAACTAAGAATTGCCGAACGATGAATATATGTATGTAACTGGATATACCGTTTCTGCTAGGAATATGTTTAATTTATTTGGAGACACCGTTTTTATAATATTCTGAATTATGTTAAAAGATAAGAAACATCCAATCTCTAACACCAAAGAAGACTTACTATTTCTTTGACTGATATTTCACCGGGAGGCTTCATCGCAACTTAAACCTAGATAGACCTTTTTTGATGGATTGAAAAATAATGTTATTTTTATGGAGAAGAACGATGTCTGTGACAGACATAATTTTTCAAACAGAAATTACTCAAAAATGAACTGCGAATTTAAGAACTTCGTGAAAAAATGGAATTTTGAAAATATGACTTAAAATATACCGAATAAGAAAGATAATTAAGGCTGGAGTGTAGATGCAAGCCGTGAAATAAAAAAGTCTTATTCCGATTATTGCAAACTTTTTTCCCTATTAATCGACAGAAAACAAATGAAAGGCAAAGGAAAACGAAATATTTAAATTGTAGAAGGAGTTCATAAGGCCAATTTTCATTAACATTACTCTAAGACATTTGAATGTTCGGACGAGTTACAAAATAGCATTAATTAATCGATAAAACATCAGCTTGTGAGAACTACAAAAAAAAAAGAAGTTGCACTTTATGTTCACGGCTAAAATATGCAACCAACGTGGACCCTAAAGTAATAAGAAACGACTAATTATAAGGCTACAGGAATATTAATAATAAGTACAACGTTTAGCTGAGCTACCTGAGAAACATCAATGTTGTAGTTTCTATTATTGCTGCTGTTTAGTCCCTGTATTTAGCCGTTTAATATCATAAGTACAGTAGTACTTATAGTAGAAATGGGCCAGATGTGCAATACAAATCTAAATCCCAAACACACTGCAAACAGCATGTAAACAAAGCTTTATATATATAAGCACTTTACACACACTGTTGAGTAGTAAACAAACCAACTGCAGAGTAACAAATCACCAAAGCACTTGAGAAAGTCGGTAGAGCAAAAACAAAAATTTCACAAGACCAAAAATTTGTCAATCTGACTATCTGACTGACTGACTGACTAACGTCCTGCCTTCATCTTATGCAAATCTAAATGCACGTGGTTAAATTAGGCTACCTTGGCTAAAAGCGTTTTGCTTAGTTTATTTCTAACCTTGGTAATAACAACTAATAGCAATAACTATTATGCAACACTACTAACGAGTTAACAATACACTAGCAGCCATATTCTATTGTTACTAGCACGCTCTGTGAGTTGCCAAGTAACAACCTCCTCTCATATCCCGTGCTGGTGCACGACTGCTTATGCGCACACGCTACGTGATCAGCCTTCACTTGTATCAGCTAGATAAAAAAACATGGACTACGTAGATTCTCTAGTTCTAGTTTCTAACTAAAATCTTATGTTCATAACCTTGAAGAGTCTTTGTCCCAGCGAAGAGAGCATTACTGCAAGAATAGAGATAAGGTTAGAAATAGTAATGCCGAATGTGCGAAAAAAGCCTCAGCCATCAATGCAGCCAAAGAAAAGGCTGTCACCTTGGCAAGATGAAATAAAATATATAGCAAAGATATCAGCAAAAGCCAGGAAATGTCGAGAGATAGCTCGAAGAAAAGCTATGAGAGAGGTAAGCCTAGAGCCCAGTCACTCTCGAGACCTAGTACCAAAAAAGCTATGAGTCAAGTGTAAAAACATTTTAAATAAGAAATTAGGAAGTAGGAATGGGAGCACCAGCACCAAAAAGTAAGGAAACAAGGTAAGAATGGTATAGACTCGAATTGACTTTTATCAATAGCTAATTCTTTCTAAGTACTCAAAAAATTGAAAATTCAGCGGTTTTGATACTATTCTGTTGGCTCACCCTTTACGGTTAGCTATAATATCTCCCATATATAAAGTATGACTATTGGAGCTTACTTTCTGACTTCCGACGTCAAATACCCCTCTTATGATGTTATGCATTTCGTTAAACTCTCGTAATTTGATTATATACATGTATCAGTACCTGGTTGCTGAAACAAAGTTTACAAAAGAGAGATTTAGCTATATAAATCTTTAATTTAATTTAAACAATTACAAAGTTACAAAAAGCACACGAAGTAGGAATGGGCGGAACGATGGCCACACCCCCTTTGAGATTACACCGTGTCAAAAATCACCAAGCGTTGTAATGTTATTCCAACCGTTCCTACCTTGTTTCCTTACTTCCATTCCCATTTCCACTTCCTAATTTTTTACATTTGTATAGTTAAATTTTGATGTGTAAAGTATCTTTTTGATATCAAAATTCGAATGTTTTAATTTGTTTCCAAAATAGTTCGTACATCTTCATGTAGAATAAACAAATTATACGGTAATAGCTCAAATGATAATTTGTGGTGCTTTATAGGAGTGTACATTCACTTTTCGCACACTTAAACAAGAACAACCATTTTTCTACTGAAATCTATTTAACGTGTAATTCGAAGTTGTCAATAATGTTATCCTTTGATTTTATTCACTTACATGTGGAGCATGCACGTGTGAGCGTAGGAGTACCGGAAGACATAATGCTCAGTGATATCAAGTGGCTTGTTTCTTCTCGTTTCCTACAAACTTAGATTAAATTAAGCCAGTCAACTGTGTTTTACTTCAACACCTCGTTCTATGTATAGGTTAAAAATTGATGGAAAACTGTTTCTCAATTTATCCTGTTTCAATAAGTGTCGAAGAACTTAACATGTGTATAAGTACTATATTGTAACGCTGGAATTAGATTCAAGCGAATAAAAAGTCAATTGTACAGATAATTCAAGCTCCAAATAGATACGAGAACCAGTGGTTCCTCGTTAGTTGAGAAGAAGAAAAAGCTAGCAATTCGTACTTACAGAATAATCCGATCTCCTACAATACAAGTCCTTTGTGCAAAACTGATTAAAGATAAAAAAAAAAAGCGTCTCTTATATAAAAACGTCAGATCACTCTCAAAAGTGACACAATATAAATACTTTGCTGTCTTTTCAGAAAGTGGAAAACAACTATCACTTGTTTCTTTTTCATTAGTTTTAGTTATTTCTTTACACAATGTATATCATTTTAGAGTATTCAGTCATACAAAATTCTGGATTATGCTGTTTCAATTTTTAAGCCACAAAAATGCACCTGTATAAGATTTAAAAGGTTTCAATAAGTTCGACTGAATATATATGGAAAACATATTACTTTAAGTTTTGTAATAAGAAAAAGAATTTGCGCAATGTATTATAGGACATTTTGTTTAACAAGGCAGAATGGATGTTAAGTTCAAAATGTTTTAACCTAAAGGTAAAACTAGAAACATTAAAACCATATAGCTGAATATTTGTGTTCTTCAGAATGGTATATAATAAAGATTCCTGCTAAAAAATGACGACTTTTATTTTGGATGTGGAAAATTAATCGATACAAACACAACATTTTACTTCAAAACAAACGAAACTTAAATGATATTGAAATAGAATTTTAAAGCTATGATAAACGAGCAATAAAAGATATATTGAAAATACACTTTTATATGTTTTTAACAACGTTATTAATATCCAAGATATAGTTTTTATATTTTAGATTAAGTATTTAAATTCACTTTGAGGTTTTTAAGAGGTTTTAGAATTTTTTTAAGGTAATAAAATAACTGAAAATCAAACCAGTTCCCAGACATAAATAGACTTTATTTCTGTAGTGTTTTATATGAAACTTCACTGTAAACAATTCAACATTATTTTCACACCAATAACAACTACAAAACAAAGCAGTATCTTATTAGTTAAATGTAGTTTAGTTTGGTGTGATACTATTTAGTGACCTGCAGAGCTACTTTACTAATATCTTATAATATATACGGTGTTTTTTCAATCTATTCCATTATATTCTATAACATCAAAATATCTGAAATATAGTAAAACTAATATCTTTATTCAATTAAAAATTACATTGTTAAAGGCGGTGTTCTTTACATAAAACATATATAGCAACAGTTTTTATGACTAGATATGAGACTTAAATTATTTAATATCAACATAACATTAAAAATATATTAATGTCAAATGAATATTAAAAAGTGTATTGATATTGTTCTGACATTTAACATCAGATTAATGATAATGATGTTATGACATTAAAAGTCACATTTATGAAACTGTCATTATAGTGGTAATTAGTGGCATAAAGTTATCTCATGTTTTTACATGGACTCCGTCTGTTTCAAACAAATTATTGTGCGCAAGGCGAATAAGATTTTATAGTGTGTACCATTAACCACAAAAAGATAAAACATCAACTCTGATATGTATGTTTCGTAGGTGTTAGTATTGTCACAACTATAAATAAATGTTTAGCCAAGAATAGTATCTTTAGGTTTATATGTTTAATTATTACGTTAGGCTTGGTGACTTTGGCCGATCAAAGTGATCAAGTAATATTAGGTGGCTATAAATCTTAATGTTCTATTTTCAACTCATATCTCAGTAATCAACTTCATAAGAGTTTAACACTAGGTTTAAAAAAAATGTCTCTGGAGGAAACTCTAATAGTTAATTCGAGAATACAATTAGCATAAATAAACTGAAACTCATAAGGTATTAAATACAATCACCAAAAAACGACAAACAACAAAACAGCAGCCTGTACAATGAAAATATTGTTTTTAAACAACTGGCTGTCTAGCCATCAGGTTGTCGTTCAGTTTTTCCAAAATGATATTTAATTTTTTCTTATCATCGCCCAATTCTGACTTCCTTTTATATCAAGATACTTTTGACTTATTAAGACTATTTTTTTTTCAGTATAGGTGCCCCCCAGTGGCTCAGTGGCAAGTCTGTAGGCTTATACCCCTAAAAACGGGGTTACGATATTTTTGGTAGGCACAGTGTAACTTTGCGCTTAACACCAACAACAACAAAATCAGAATAAGTAAATACGATACAGAGTGGTAACATTTTATGTTATTTCAGTATACTTTGGTTTAGACTCTCCATTTTCTTGTATCAAATGTAAAACTGACCGACCGACAGTACCCGCCACCAACCCTTGGGCTACTCTTTACCAATGAATAGTGGGATTCAGCGTCATATTATAACGTTCCCATGGCTCAACAGCATCTTCTTTCCGAATTTTATGCTCAGTTCGGATACCTCCTTTCCCCGATAAGAATATCTAGAAAACAAAAGAGTGAAATTTAAGAAAACTGAAGTAGAGTAAGGCGCCATCTATTGTTTTTGAATAGACTGTACTTGTTTCTTTGCAAACCTTCCTAACTAGCACAAGAGAACTACAGACTTAATACTTGCCCCCCAGTGGCACAGCGGTATGTCTGCGGACTTACAACGCTAGAAATTGATGGAAAGAGCATGGATAGTCCTTTGTGTAGCTTTGTGCTTAACTACAAACAAACTTAATACTTCTTTAGGTTAGCTCCAGAATTTATAAATTACAGAAGTAAAACCACTTGATACTTCAAACTGCAGATTACCTTATGCAGCAACTCAACTACTGAATCTCCACAATCAATATCTAAAGCCTCTCGCTCCAATGAATATTCAACACCTGACGCCTTTCACTTTACTTGCGATATTACCTTCTTCTCTTTAAAGAGCACATTCGTATTAGATTCTACACTCGTTTTTTGTTCACCAATATTTCCCATGGTGTAAATTAACGGACTAGCTAAATATGACATCAAATCTATGTAGCAACTTTCCACAAAATATCACACTTCTTTTTCAACAATACTCCATGCGAATATATAGACGACGTTGCAACGGGTTCTCCTCTGGGACCTAAGCTTGCTAATTTGTTCCACTTGGTGCGATACGTCTCTATAGAATTTAAAGCCGTATAAGTTATTTTCAGTCACATTGTGGAACTATACTTTAAGATAAAAAAAAAAACTACTTTTTATGGCCCAATGGCCAACTCGTTCGATAACACAACTACTATAATCAGGCTTGTGAATACAGTGTTAGCTTAGCCTATATTAAACTCCAATTATTATCTGGCAAGTTCATATTTAACAAGAAAGTCAAAAGATAAGGGAAGGTTGATAGGTAAATAGTAGATAAAGGAATACCTAAAACAAACAATTTTTATAATAGGAAACGTTAACTTGTCCATCATCATCTGTTTTTAATTATGTAAATACTTTCTCCTAAGTTCCTTCCCGTGTTTGTTTGTACAATTCTTAAGATCTTTACATTTTTACAGTTATAATTACCTTTTCAGTTCCAGAAATTTTCAGCTACAGAAGAGGACATAGTGTTGCCATATTTTATGTCATACTGATGTTCTCTCAATCTCGTTTTTAATGTCCTTCTTGTTTGTCTTATGTACATTTTACTACGTCTACAACTGATTTGATAAAGTTAATCTTTGTCTTCAACCTTCCTCAGATCTTTAAGCGTTTGTTAGTGGTTAACAATTATATTTTGAGGAAATGTGTTTTCTCGTTTCTGTAGATTACTGATGATGAAAGCCTTGTTAATAAACATGCTTTGCGCTCTTATGTTCATATTTTGTTTTGTGATAAAGATATGTTTTCCAGCTAATGAAGCAAGTGATGAAAATGTTTAAGGCACAACTCACACAAATGTTATCTAAAAATAGCAGACATAATAATAAAATCGTGTATTTTGGGTGAACAATAGTTGTCTTGTAATGGGAACGTGATTCCAACATTATTACGCAGGGTTAATCATACTTTATAAGAACCATGTTCCACGTTCCGAGTTTCCTTCGGAGCTACTTTATTATCAAATGTGCCCATTCTGAAGAACAGATTAATACTATTGCAGGAAACCATAAATCAAAGGTACAGGAGTCCATGATTTCACAAGTATGTATGTCGAAGAAGGGGATAACATGCACACCGGCTTATTCTTCATATTTTTAGAAACTATGCTGTGGACGTAGACGTGTGAATTTCTGATGCAGTAATACCTGTACCTTCTTGCTGTCCTGGTCATACACTGTAAGAAATACATCACGCGTAATTGATGTCAGTAGGTTCTTCTGATAGTAACAAGAGCTTACCTTGCTTTATTATGCACTTTGTGAAGTTTATTCTCCCATTATATGATAATCACTTGGCAACCATATAGCCCAACAAAAAACATTTCTTTACATTTTTCTGTACAATATGCGATATGATCAACGTGTTAGCAACGTCTTTCTGGGAAGGGCGTTTTCCTGGATGAACTGTCTGCGATGATGGGTTAAAAGAATAAAAGCAAAAATACATATGTACTTACTCTTTACAAATTAACAAATCCTTACATTTTCTGGAATAATAAGACTTGGCCCAATAAAAGAAAGATGTATAAGCACAATTATGTAATTTAATCAAAGCAGACTGAACAAAAATAATAATAGAACAAAGCATTAAAGCTTCTAGCAAATTTCTGTACTTTAAGATTCATGAAAAAATACATTAAAGTATTTATATCTTGTATAACAAAGTTCCGTTAAGTGTGAGATATACAGGAGACGGCTTCTGTTTATGTGCAACTTAATTTCTCGTTAAATACTACCATTAGCATAATATATGAAAGTTTATTCTAATGAGATCAGTGAAGCTGCAGAAGCGAAGATAAATAAAACTATATTGGAGAGAGTAATTAAGACATTACAATTTTGGGGAAAAATCGAACTAAACAAAAAATTCATATTTCAATAACATGTGATTAAGGAATAAATCTCTCAATCATGAAATTCCTCAATTTACTAATTTTTTTTATCAATTCATGTTGATATTCTATGAGTGATATTACCCAGGTTTTGTGTTTCTAAGTAAGATGAAAATGTCGATACTCAAGTATTTCTTGATATTATCAAAAATCTTGATTTCATCTCAAAATGGGCCCGGCATGGCCAGGTGGTTAGGGCACTCGACTCGCAATCTGCGGGTTCGAATCCCCGTCACACCAAACATGCTTGCCCTTTCAGCCGTGGGGGCGTTATAATGTAATTCTCAATCCCACTATTCGTTGGTAAAAGAGTAGCCCAAGAGTTGGCGGTAGGTGGTGATGACTAGCTGCCTTCCCTCTAGTCTTACACTGCTAAATTAGGGACGGCTAGCGCAGATAGCCCTCGTGTAGCTTTGCGCGAAATTCAAAACAAACAAACAAAATCATCTCAGAATAACTAGAAATTTAAAGTAAATTAATGTCGGCATCCGGGTTTGTTGAATTGTCAAAAAAAAAAACATGAATATCTCATTAGCGAAAAACAACAAGGTGTATTTAGTTATTTTTCTAACAGCGATAACGAAAGAATTTTGTTGAAAGTCTAATAAATACGTATGATAAATAAGTAAATTGTACAAACAACGGCAATGAAGACACCATTCATTAAGTATTTAGACTGTATAGAACTGAGCTATTGCACACGTTTACTAACCACGTGGACCTTTTTCTTTGATCTTTGCAAATAAAATGTTTCTTATAGATATCTGTCACTGAATTGTTATCATTAATTAGTTAGTGCGCAGTAGGCGCTTAACATAAGTGATGAACAACAATCAATTTCTAGTCTGCATAACAATAAAGTCTACGTTAGTACCAAATGTATTTTATTTATATGAGTTTACGTGCTCATTATTGCATATCGTATTATAAGAGACTAACATGGCAGTTAATTTGTATAATAACACATGTGTATTACGAGAGACGTGTATTTACGAACACGTGGAGTGTTTTGGATTGTCTTGCAGTTCATTATTTACGATTTTAACGTTTCTGTCTCGTGTCTACAACTTGTGCTAGCTTAGCCAAATACTGAGTCAACATAACAAAAGAGAAGGAGTCATGCAATATGCAAATTGTTAATGAAAGTTCTAGAACTTGTGTGCATTAAATACTATAGCCGGTAGTGTATTCATTAGTATGCAAGAGCGCCATTTTCAATAAAATTTAGAAGGAACTTTTCTGTGATTTAATTATTCAGTTTGGAAAAAAAAAGACGAATGAAAAGAAAAGTTAAAATCTGCCCAAAGTTTACTTAGATTTATTCAAGATTCATTAAAGTATTTCCATTGTATCTAATAATGTATTTTTTAATCAAACTCTTTCCACTTTAAAACTTGATGCATTACTGTATCATCAGAAATTTATAGGAACAGCGGAATGATGTAATGCGTTTAGAATAAGTGGTTAAATAGTATTCCTTTACCTCAACTGCAAAAAAAAAATAAAAATAAACACGTCCTATCATAATAAGTTATATGTTTGGGATTCCAGATATCTCGCAATTTTTGCCTTTTCTTAATAAGCTTTTGTAGAAGATTCCTGTAATGAAGACTATTTATATATGAAGATTTATTCAAAATCTGGCAATCGTATAAAATATAGTATGAAACCCCATATCTACACCAAGCTACGTGACACTTTCTATTGTAAAATTGAAAAATAACTTTCTAGTGCGTTGCCCTTCTAAGAACAAAAGTATTTGAGCTGTAATTGAGTCAAAGCTATTTTCACAATTTTTAATTCCATTTCTCTTTACAGTTAAATATATTACATCGATGTCAGTGTCGCCCCTGGAAACCGATGTTGAAGGTAAAACCTAAATGTAAATACAATATAAACAAGCTGTCTTTATCAGCACTAGCATAGAATACACGAAGGTTCAGAGGTCCTCTCATGATTCACAAAGGCCCAAGTGTATCAACCAAGATTCTACATTATTCCAAATTTCTTCGGTAGCTGCCACAAGGTGGGATACATACCGACAAGAAAACCCGTTGGGACACCCGTTTGTGTTACCTGAGCATTAGTGCCAAGATGGGTCCCACTGGCTTATGAGTGAAGATATGAAAACAGTTTCATCTCGAAGAGTACCAGAAACACAACATTTGATACCAAATTCAGGTTTAATGACTCTGAAAACCTACTATTGGACCTCCATCATGCATGAGTGACCTTCCGAGCGCGATTTACCCCCTCCCCCTTTGATTTCCATTGGTAGGAGAGTTATGTTATATAGGTAAATACACACACCCCCGTGCCATCCTGAATCTGCCTGCCGACTTTGATCCTGCTAGCTTCAAAACTGTGAGGGAGATTAGCTGGAAAATGATACAGAGATACATACAAAATTAAATATGGCGTCCATGGTATTAAGGAAAACCGGAAACACAAAATCCAATGCTAGATTCATGTTAAGTACTCTGAAAATTTACTATTAGACCATATCATGTCTGGGTGACATTCTAGGGCATTTAGACCCGCTATATAGATAGGGACACCATGATTTCGCCTGCCAATTTAACCCTGTTATGTCCAGAACTGTGGGATGAGCTAGTTAAGTTTATATACATACATATAAAGCTATAAACTGAATTAATATAGAGTTTCTATCCAGATTTCAACAAACTAATCAAAACAAAAACTTTATAGTTTGGTTATTGTTCAATATTTACTTACAAAGAAACAAAATTCATTTGATTTTTTAAAAATGAAAAAGAGAAAGAGAAAAAAATATTTCTGGACAAAGATAGAATGAGAAACGAAGGAAAGTTAAAAAAAGAAAAGATCGAAAAAATTCTTTAAAGAAAAACAGAACTGATAAATATTGATAAAAAGTGAGGAAAGTAAAAGTGAGGAAAACAAGAAATTATCATATGAAAAAGATGCGGTAGGAAGATACAAGATAAGTAAAAAAGGGAAGTTTGTTTTGTTTCAGCCCAAAGCTACAAAATGGATTATCTGAGCTTCTTCTTTGGCGAGGAATTAAACCTCGGATTTTAGCATTGTAAGCCCGTAAACATATCGCTGAACCACCAGGTAACCAGTACGTAATAATAACATGAAGAGTTAATACATAAACTAACAGTGAGATACAAGATGTGGAAATCAGAAACAAACGAAGGAAGAAGCAACGCAGAGAAAATAAAATAAATACTTTGAGAAAGCCCCCCCCCCCCAGTGGCACAACGGTATGTCTACGGACTTACAACGCTAGAATCCGGGTTTCGATACCCGTGGTGGGCAGAACACAGATAGTCCATTGTGTAGCTTTGTGCTTAATTACAAACAAACAAACAAGTTTTGAGAAAGTATGAGTGACCAAATTCAAAGTAAAAAAAAAATCGCGGAAATGGATCGATAGAAAGCCATTCTAAAGAAACAAACCTGAGAAAGTTAATGCTACTAAATGATGACAGGTAACGGCCTATGCTTTGTAATTTACGTTAATTTTCCCTTTCGATTAGCGTAGTTCTCGTTACTAAGGTTACAACTCTAACACTCACTCCAGAATGAAAAAAATCATGCGCAGCGCAGTCTCAATCACAATTTGGTGGAAAGTATCTACGTGATCTCGCAGTCTCTTGGCGCCACTGGTTGCGAGAGAATCGAATGCGTGACTCAGGTGTGTTGATTTACAAGTTAAGTTAGTCGAGACAGGTTGAGAGCTGGTCATCTATTGCTATTACCTTTGAGAGGCAAACTTGCTATTACTTAGCTTGTTTTTGTTTGTTACTATCGAAAAAGATATGTAAACAGATATGCGAAATGAAAAATAAATAATGTATTTCAAAATTTAACGGTCGTTTAAGATATAAAATAATTCTAAAGAAACGTCTTCCGTAGTTTGACGGTACTACGTCAACGCTCTTCTTCAGATCAGTAAAAGAACGTCTTCATGAAGATAAAGAGAAGTAAAGAATTATCAGTAACAAAGAAATAACAGCACGAGTTTCAATTTTCAAGATGGACAAATTTAAGTCTGTAACTATCAACTAAAGCAAACCTATGAAAAGGTCATTTTTAGAAGAGAAAACTTTGCTGGACTTAACATCTTTAAGGACAAACGAAAGAAGAAGACACTAACAACAAATGAAATACAAGCTCAATAATCTCAGTCTAAAGATGAACAGGCTACAAGAATAAGGGGTACTGTAATCTGAGTTGGTTTCACGAACTACAGCTATTAATAAAGACTGTTCATAGAGAAATTTCCCCTAGACATTCGTAGCTTAGTGAATCAGTTACGTAATATTCTGAGACACATTCGAAACTTTTATTGCCAAATCGCACTATCCAAACTACATTACTTCTTCCTGGTAAATATGGTATACTAGTGACATCAGTGAAAGATTGTTAAAGTCATGGGCACCTCTGGTCTTTACTAATAAAAGCACTTGGTTACAGGTATAACAAAACCAAAATCATGTCCATGTTGGCGAGAAAAGGAACCATGGTGCACCGTAAAAGTACTCGTCGGGCTTCCCAACCTGCCATGCGACGGGCCAGTATGGTCAACATTCCTTCAACACCCCGGAGATCTATGACACTAACAACCGGTGTTGGACAAAGGTCACATTCCCTGAGTCTCACCAGCGTCACTCGAGAAAATAGCCCACGTCCAAGCTTGAAATCTACACGGCGGGCCAGTGTCACATTAGGACATGCTCAGGCACTCGGACCAGGAGTCGCTAAACCGTTAGAATTGGGATCTTCTCGTCCCTCTACCAAATCCACACCAAGGTATTCACTTCAAGAAGCAGAAAACAGAAAGTCGGCAGGAAGTGTTACCGTGAGTTCTTATTATCTTATTTTGTTTATTCTAACACACTAACAGCTATAGAACTGTTTTATGTACATGATCCAGTTAATTAGTAACGAAATTCACTTAGTCCATAGAATTTTTATAATGCTTTGTGCACATTTTATAAATTTTAAACATAGACTTAAAATATGTGAATTTAGAGCATAACGTAGAGCGTACGGAAACTTAACTTGATATTCTAACTTTACCTGCCCGGCATGGCCAGGTGGTTAGGGCGCTCGACTTGCAATCTGAGGGTCGCGGGTTCGAATCCCCATCA
>NW_013667006.1:158221-159453 GCF_000517525.1 Limulus polyphemus | reverse complement strand
TCTTACACTGCTAAATTAGGGACGGCTAGCGCAGATAGCCCTCGTGTAGCTTTGCGCGAAATTCAAAACAAACAAAACTAGCTTTACCTCAATGTCCTGAACTCGAATGTTCTTGAACAAATTAATTACAGTTCACCAGCTTATTTAGTTTATACCGAAACAGTTGTTCAAGCAATTGATATGAATAGCTTCTCGACTAGAACTACATCTATTGTATCTCAGTTGACCTGTTGAGCTCTGATATTGGACCAAAGGCCTCGTCGACACTGCATGTAACAGATATAGTATGGTTCACATATTAAATTTTTCTGCCCTTTTCACTCTCACGTTCTTATAATAACAAAGAATCTTACCGTTTCCTTGATTCTCGAGATCCCCGTTATACGTTCTAAGAGACACGTGAAGACATCGCTATCAATGACACATTGACCATTGTTATTAGGTTTAAGGACGTTTCTAATCTTCATATCTATGTATAAAACTTTGTGAACTCCTGCCTATATTGGAATATATCTACATACATGTAATACGCTATAACCGTTTATACTAAGCGAAAATGTGAAATCGATTTTATGACCCAGTGAAAGTACGATAAGGTAGTCAAGAAATGAAACTACTGAAAGTACGATAAGGTAGTCAAGAAATGAAACTACTGAAAGTACGATAAGGTAGTCAAGAAAACAAACTGCTGAAGTACGATAAGGTAGTCAAGAAATGAAACTACTGAAAGTACGATAAGGTAGTCAAGAAACAAACTGCTGAAGTACGATAAGGTAGTCAAGAATACAAACTGATGAAAGTACGATAAGGTAGTCAAGAATACAAACTGATGAAAGTACGATAACGTAGTCAAGAAAGCAAACTGATGAAAGTACGATAAGGTAGTCAAGAATACAAACTGATGAAAGTACGATAACGTAGTCAAGAATACAAACTGATGAAAGTACGATAAGGTAGTCAAGAAAGCAAACTGATGAAAGTACGATAAGGTAGTCAAGAAAGCAAACTACTTTCGGGAAATTCTATGAAGACGGTCGTCTTCTACGTCATTAAAAACTTTCAGATGTATGTGTGATTTTTATACCAAAGCCATATCGAGCTATCTTTTGTGTCCACCGGGAGAATCGAACCCGTGATTTTAGCGTTGTAAATCGTTAGACTTACCGCTGTACCACCAGGCGGGGGACGAACTTTCCGAGGAAATGTAACATTATACACTGAGTGGTCACAAG
>NW_013667006.1:150851-158034 GCF_000517525.1 Limulus polyphemus | reverse complement strand
CTGTTCAGCGGATTCTCCACAGATTGGGTTATCGTTGCAGAGCAGTTAGACGGAAGCCCTTATTAAGACCTGTCAACATAGTCAGACGAAAAAAGTGGGCAAGTGATATGATGACCAAGCCTCTGGACTTTTGGAAGACCGTATTGTTTTCAGACGAATCAAGAATCGCTCAATTTTTAACAGATTGCAGCCAACTGTGAAGCATGGTGGTTTCAGCGTGATGGTTTGGGGAGCTGTTTGGGTTGGTGGGATATCGAGCTTAGTGGAGTGCGTTGGCAACATAAATTTTGCGAAATAAATTGAAATATTGGAGGAAGGACTCTTGCCACTTTATTCCTCAGCTTTTGTGGACAAGAACACAACGTTGTTCCAGGAAGATGGAGCACCGTGTCACACTGCTAGAAAACCCAGAAGTGGCAGGAAGAAAATGGTATCCAGAAGTTGCCCTGGCCGAGCCAATCTCTTGACATGAACCCCATCGAAAACCTCTGGGCCATACTCGACCGGCAAGTCAAGAAACAACCAAAAAACCAACTTCGAAGAGCGATCTACTCCAAGTTTTGAAGCAAGAGTGGGCGAAAATCCTACAATCTAAAATTGACGAGATGATTCTCACGATGCTCCAAAGGATCAACGAACTCCACGAAGCGAAAAGAAGATCTACTAGATATTAATTAAATTATAAATATATGAATTCATGTGAATATTACTGAAAAATTTCAATTTTTCTGAAAAGGCGGTGTCTATTTACTTGTGACCACGCTGTGTAGTGTAACAAAACAGCAGCATAAAACCATCTGTTAAACAATGGCTAGTCGAAAATGTCATATGGAAAAATACCATCTGTCATTTGTATAATGAAGTTCAAACTGTATAACATACAAGATTTCATATTAATTTTTCTTGAACGCTGAAATATATCTTAATAAGATCTTACTAAAACGATTTGCCAGTATATGACAATAAACATGATATTGGTTGTACTAATATTGCGTGGCCTATCTAGAGAGCGATGAAGTAAGAAATAAAATTAAATCTGTTGATTTTCTAGCATAACATGGACTACAAAAATAGCAATGCAAGTAAGAAATATAAAGCTATATCTCTACTGTTGACTTTGTTAACATAAATCTATATCACCACTGTTGGCTTTAATAACATGACATAAAGCTATATTACCACTGTTGGTTTCACTAAAATGATATAAAACTATATCACCACTGTTAGCTTTACTAACATAAAGCTATATCACCACTGTTGGCTTCACTAACATGACATAAAGCTGCATCATCACTATTGGCTTCACTACCATAACCTAAAGCTATTTCACTGCTGTTGGCATTATCAACATGGCATAAAGCTATTTCACCACTGTTGACTTTACTAAAGTGACATAAGCTATTTCACTGCTGTTGGCTTTATTAACATGACATAAAGCTTTATCACTCCTGTTGGCTTTATTAACATGACATAAAGCTATATCACTCCTGTTAGCTTTACTATCATCACATAAAGCTATTTCACTACTGTTGGCTTCACTAACCTGACATAAAGTTGTATCATCACTGTTGGCTTTACTACCGTAACCTAGAGCTATTAACCTGCTGTTGGCATTATTAACACTAGAAGAAACGCCGCTCCACGAGCGACTGTTTGTGCTAGTAATTACTAACCATATCATCCATACCTCATTGCAAAAGTGTTCAGATTGTGCTTTTCAGTCATACGCAACTCATTACATCAAAATGATTCAATGTACAGAGCTCAAAATTTTAATAAATTTTATTGATATAAACTGTAAGGTTTTTATGTATTAAAAGTGGTACCCGTTATTGAAAAAATAAATATTTTAATACCTCCATTTTTAGTGCTATATTTACAAATTACATCAATAAAGATATAATTAAACCCTCCCGTACAGTCCTAGTGAAAGTCGTGTTCTTGTTGTGAGAAGAGTACTTTTACTTAAAAATGTGTTCTGTAATAAAGAAATGGTTGTTGCAAATACCGCAGTTATTTTTCTATTTGTTTGAATCTTGAATACCCAAAGTGTAAATTTTTTTATGGATTTTTGTTTGTGGTGTCATTCAATAGATAGCGCAGGAGATTTAGTTACATATATAGATATTGACATACACGCTACGTCCATTATAGTCAGATGACATAAAGCTGTTTAACCGATGTTGACTTTAATAACATAACATAAATCTATATCATCACTGTTTGCTTTACTATCATCTCATTAAACTATTTCATCAATGTTGATATTACAAACAAGACATGAAGCTGTTTCACCAATGTTGATTTTACTAACATGGCATAAAACTGTTTCACCAATGTTGGCTTTACTGATATAACATAAAACTATATCATCACTGTTGGCTTTACTGATATAACATAAAGCCATTTCACCAATATTGGCTTTACTAACATAACATATAGCTATTTCACCAATGTTGACTTTTCTAACATGATCTAAAGCTATATATATCATCACTGTTCGCTATACTAGCATGACATAGTGTTCCAACTATAGATGGAGTTAGAAAATAATCCTAGATCACCACCTTTAGCTTTACTGAAATGTAGGGTGAACTTATAAAGGTAGTGATACAATTAACGACGTTTTTAATGCAAGTTTTTTCTTTAATGTATTATAATAACGGAATAAAGTATCATTTTTCAAGATAGTTATGTTTAGCATTATGTGTTTCAAAACTAACAGAAATATTTCCCCAAAGTATAATACAACTGAGTTAATAACAAGGAGTTAAATGAGAAATATCGAGTTAGTTTATTTACACCCTGAAACAGGATACGAATACCAGATGCTAACTTGCTATAAACAATATCTAATGTAAGATAAAATAGATCAGAATTTAGTTTCCAGAGATATGTTTAAGATTGATCAATTTACAATTTCAAATTAGAAAGTAGTTACAGAGAGGTTGAGGCGATTGGATATCAATCGTTGTCACGAATGGATAATACACCACCCAGTTTTCGTTGATAAAAGAATAGCCCATGAGTTGGCGAAGGGGTGTGGGGGTTACTAGATACCTTCCCTTCAGTCTATGACTTTTAAATTAGGGATGGCGAGTGCAGATAGCCCTCAATTAGCTTTGCGCGAAATTCCAGAAACAAACAAAATAAACGAATCCTAGCTACTACCACCACAAACATAGCTCTTGACGAGTAGAAAACACACCAACCTTTCTCTGAAAAAAACCTAGGATGTAATTCGGGTCACTACTATCCCATTCATTTTCCTTCTCAGGACATCCACTGTTGGCTTTACTAACATAATAGCAATCCGTCTCTCCACTATTAGCTTTACTATCATGATGTAAAACTATTTAACCACTTTTGACTTTCCTAATATAACAAAGTTATACCACCGCTGTTGACTTTACTAAGAAAATAAACATATCCTAGCGACTACCATCACAAACACGGCCCTTTTCCTGGAGGTGAGCAGCCGAAACGTAGTGCGTAAACCAATTATTAATTAGGATATTGAAAAATAAACTAATTAATATTTAGGTGAACCCATTCTGCTAACCATGACAACGATCAAATTACAAAGTGTTTATTGGTTTAAACTTTAATGAATATATAAGCATAACCAAAGATACTATCACAGCCAACGAAATATTAAATTACTGATGCATATTTCTTCCATTTGAAAAGGTAAAGCAAAACGTTTAACAGAGGTGTGTGTGTGAAAATGTTACACGATAATTAACTTATTTCATAAAAATATTACACACACACACACATATATATATATGCGGAAATAGTCTGAATATAAGGCATACAAATGTTCTATCTATTGACATTAGTGGTCGTAAGTTTAGTGTACTATAAAATTTTGAATTTATTACAAAACTTTAAATCTATCAGTGAATTATAATTGAATTCTCTATCAATTGCAACATGTTTCAAGAAATGTTATTCGAATACTAACTTTCAAAGCTCAATGTACTTTTCTTTATTTTCATGAAAAATAAAAAGTATTTTCTTTAGGCCACAGTAAAGAAAATATGACCGAAAAAGTAATCTGAGTACCGTGAAAACGTTATTACAATACTAGCTGGAGTACCTGTCTCTTGGACGGAAGTTATGTAAGTTCGTGATTAATGAAAGGTGATCTTAGGACATGCTTTCCTTATATATAATTGTAAAAAATACAAAAATGTCCATAAAAAACTACAAAACACAAAATGTGAAACCGCAGATTTCCTTGTATCTCCGCATGAACCCAACAACTCTCCATACCAAATTTGGTGAAGATCCATCTACAGGAGGTAGGGTTGTGGTAAACAACTGCAAAAGGCAAAATGCAAAACTGAAAATTTCTATGTATCTCCTCATGGACCCAATAAACCTTCTTATCAGTTTTAGTGAAGATCCATCCACATCCTGCGAAGTAGTTACGTGGACATACAATAGACAACAGACAGTACTATTATATTTATATAGATACGGAGATACGGAGTTGAATCTGCAGATAATCTTTTATTAGTTGAGTCTTAATCACGCTGATAAATTAATTGATTAATGAGAGAGAACAAAGGTTTTTGACATCATAATATTCATTGTTATTGTTCCAAACCAGCTGTTTATTGTAACTGACGTTTCATTGAAGCTGAATGAAACCTTAATGCATATACTTTCACTCTCATTAGTCATCCAACAAATATTCTGGATATTGATAAGCTCATTGTTTAAGTACAATTTACCAAAAAAATCAGTTAATTAGATCATATGTCATTACTATTCTGCACGATTTGTTTTTCATCTTCGATTTCAAACTTGGTACTCAAACACTTGTTTTCTGTATGATGTACAAACACGCATACATACATACATACATATATATATATGTATATGGAGAGAGAGAAAGAATAATTGTAAGAAATAAACTAGTGTGCAATTTAAATTTGTATTTCACAGTCCAAAGCATGTACGTAATCATAATTATGTGTGATGACATCAAATACATCTTGTTAAAGTCTCTCCATTTAGAAAATAAATTTTCGTTCAGTACATTAATGTATCAAAGTTGCCCACGTCACTTCACAAAATTATTTTCTGCAAGCTGACTGGATAACAAAATGATTGAATTAGAATTTGGCTTCTAGATATCAGTAATAATACATTTCTTTATATATATTTTTTTTTCCTTTTTCGAAACTACATATAGTTTCTATTTTAACGTGAAGTATGATTATTTTCCTCTCCACTATGTTCAGGAATAGAACAGGTTCAATAGAAACAATCTCTTTCAAACCACTAAATAGGAGAACAAATTTCTCATCTTTCAGTCTTTCTGACAGATTTATCTACAATCTACTGTCATATAGTCTAATGTTATGAGCATGTGATGAAGAATATACAGTTTCTTGTATATTTACTTATTTATCTATAAAAGCAAAACCGTTCTCTAAAGCTAATTTTATTTATATGTATTCTGAAGTCATATATTTTTAAGATATGGGTGTAAATAACTTATGGGTTTATTTAAATGAATCAAGTATAACTAGAACAAACGTATAAAGAGCTAGATATAAAATCTAAATTTTTGAGCATGTCAGTTTAAGAGGGCATTCGTATGTTCGCACCAATTTTATGTTTTTATCTAAAAGATGATTTATTAGTATTAGAAATAAAGAATTATTTGCTAATACATATATTTCAATATACATGAACTCAATTGTTATTCTTAAATTATCTATTCATCAGATTTAAATATATTTCCTGTAATTCAGCCAATCTAAAGCTATTTCAAGAGGTGCCTTATGGATTTGTCTGGAAAACTCAAAAGTTACAATGGTTTTATTAACAATAATAATTTTTTTAATATTTTACATTTGATGAAGAAGAACTTAATCAAACTATAACTAGTTCTCATAATGTGAGTGTAGTTTTTTTAGATGAGATAGTTGGATTAATTGCTGACAATACGTGGGAGATTTAACAAACTATGAAAGTATTTTTCTTTATGTATAACATCATTTTAATAAAAGAAACATCATCATTAAAATCTAAAATCTAGTAACCTAAACGACATAAGAAGCCTTTAAAGCTGAAGGTCAAACACATCCAGCTGTAATACATGGTGTGATCAAATGACCTATCATCGTTGATTTAAATAATGTCTTCATGTAATACTATTAGTAAAACTAAGTGAACAATATTCCGTTAGATAGTATAATTAAATAATGTTCAACAAATGTTCCTAAATTTATAATTTTGATTGTTGCTATTGTTTTCTTAGTGCAAAGCTACATAGTTGCGTCGTGCACTCTTTCTATAGCGGGAAATCAAGCTCAGAATTTTAGCATTGTAAGTCCATAATTTACCGCTGACCAACCCCTCCCCGGGGGTACTGTAAGTTTGGTCACTTTTACGATACCCGTGAGTAATGCTGTATTTTAAGACCCGGCGCCGCGAAACACTCGGCTCTGTTTATGACCGGGTCTTTTATATTTTTTTATTAGTGATTTGACAACTGATTACTGTTTACACTTTCTGTTGTAGTTGATATGCATGAGGGTAATGGATCACAAACAAAGACAAACATGGCATATTAGCATATTCCTTTCTTTCATTTTTTGTATTCATCACAAATAGTGTTTCCATGCTTCCTGAAAGATATAACCATCTACTTAAACTATATTATATTTACTTAGGTATCTTAACCCAAAAGGTTAAGAATATATACAGTAATTCGTGATATTTTACTAAATTTGAAATCTATCTGCCTTTGTAAAAACTATTTCAAAAGCATGCTGCACGGAATAAAAAAATATTGTTACTATAAAACAGTATTATGTTATGATTTTTGAGTTTTCATCCAATATCAATATACCTATGAAATATTTGAAACTCTGTAGGCATCACATAAGTTTCGAAGCTAAATAAAGTACAAAACAGCTAAGAGTGAAATATAGAAGGAAATTCACACGCGTCGACGTTTCACCAGAGTTAACCAGCATCACCATATTATGATATAACAATAACTAGCAGAGACCCGCAAAACATTTCCAGTCAAATTAGTATCTTTATCGCAACAGTACTTCTTTTAATATAACATTTCTAGCACAATTTTGAGCTAAGATACGAAACTGAAAAACTTCAAGATTACACTATTATGTATACACATGAAACAACTATATTT
>NW_013667006.1:141901-149930 GCF_000517525.1 Limulus polyphemus | reverse complement strand
TTTTTAAAATATTGATAAGTTTTAATATTCTGTTGTACAAAATGGCTAGTAAAGTACATTTACATTCCCCTTTTGTTGTTACTTCTTGTTTCATACAGCAATTGTAGCGACTTGATCATTGAGCTTTGCAGCTCTCTGCTGCTGGTAGACTGTTTGTCGTCGAGTGAATGACGCGCATGCACGGTTTTTCTTGGGGAAACATTTTAGCTACGCATGCTTCTGCAGCAGGTTCTCGGTCAGAAAGCGTAACGGTCGTACATACAAACTAGCAAAATAATAGTATAGATAATCATGAACAATTCTGTAAATGAAATGGCATAAAATATTAATATTAATCAAACTTTTATGACCTTATAAAGGCGGTCACCTCTAGTATTTTATTTTATGCCCCATTTTTAGTTGTTTTATATATTATTTATTTCCATTTGTTATGTAATTTTCATTATGAAAGATGATGACCGTAGAAGAGCTTAGATACCCGAGCTATGTCTAATGACATATCACAGTATTTTCATATGGTTTCAGTATCGTTGCTAGTATTTATGTGCAACAATGTGGTTTTCACTTCCTTACCTGAGTAGCTTTGATGATTTCGGTTTCATTCAAATAATCATACACATGTCTCAAAGTAAGTGATTTTAGAAGATAGTGTGTGTATGAAGTTTTAAGTAGTAATTTGTAAAGAACACTTTTTCATGATCATCACCATAATAGAACTTTAAGTTCTTAATATATCAAGCGTTACACATTTATTTCAAATTATATGTATTTTTATTTCTTCCTGTTTTTATCTTGGCTTTGGGTAAATGATAAAATTCATGTTTTATACCTAAAGTTTTAATGAAATATACAGAAACTGGATATCGTATATCACAGCCATAACTTTCTCCCATTTTATCGTGAATTTTATATTTGGTTCATCTGTCGATAATAAACGTATTTGAATATACTTTGCAACTATGCATCGCTAAAAACATTGGGTTTTAGCAGAGATCTTTAAAAAGTACGAAGTTAGTTGTACGATCATAGTTTGACATTATATTAGGGATATCGGTGGTTGTGGTATTTTAGATTGAATGTTTTACTGGTGAACATCCAGGGCTTGTATTGATTTACTCGTTTTTGGACAAGCAATATTTCGCGTAAAATAAGCATTATGAAAACTTATGGAAGTCTTTTCTTTAAGAATGTTACCTAGTATTCTCGTTACCATGGAAACTTGTCAATCTGGATTTATATTTGTAATATTTTTTAGCGATCACTGGTGATGATTACACACCAGACTAGACGAGGATCTAGCGAAACTGAACTATACACTAAGTGGTTCGCTATTTCAATGGATCTTTTGCTATAATCATAAGTTTTAGCTGACTTATATATGACTTACCATTTATTAGATAATAGCAACTGCAGAAGATAAAGTGTTATATATGACAGCTCATTAAAAACATTTTACTGAAGCACAGACATCGTAAAAAACATTTCAGTTTTCTATGATTGTAAAGAAATTACACAAAAACTTAAATTAAATTCGTATTGTATAATAATCAGTAAACTAACTTGTTTATGCATGTAAAATCAAAGGTTCATGGAAAGTTCTTGACAGTTATGAGAACTTTGTTTTTCTTTAAATGATATCATCTTGTTATTTTTTACCAAGAAAATAAATATCAAGCAGTGATATACATTTTATTGGCTGATAATAACTGCGCATTAATTTCTGGGTTTCTTTCCTTTGTTAATGGCTATAGAAATATATATATATATACACACAGATGAATTAATTGAAAGTAGTTTAATATGCTTAAATTAAAAAAAACGGTAAAAGTGAAAAACTTTTAACTAACAGGAATAATTATTATTTTAAATATATTAACTTTTGTCAGAAACAATAAAATAAAATCGTTAAATATGCAAGGAATTTATTGACATTTATAGCGTTTTGACCAACTTGTATTTATCCTACGGTGCTATAATTTAAACTTTGCGCAACGTTAGTTAAATAAATGTTCTTACTGTGTTTCAACAGCCTGCTTATGCAGGCAGTGTTTAATGAAATATTACTTTAATATTTTAATATTCAGAATTTATAATTTCATCTAATACATAGTAATTATTAAGAACTTCTAAGTGAAAATACGAAGAGCGTATAATAATATAACAACCACACCATATCTACTACATCCAGTGCCGACGAAGCCTTTCGTCAAATACCAGAGCTCTTCGGGCCGGCTGGGACACAACAAGCATAGTAATTGTTCAGACGCTGTTTACATTATCAAACTGTTTCAACCACAACAGTTTCGGTATGAATTAGATAAGTTAGTGATATACACCTTAATACAATATCAAGAATCGACGAGGCCTTCCGTCTAATACCAGAGCTCTTCAGACCGGCTGGGATACTACAAGCATAGTAATTGTTGAGACGCTGTTTACATTATCAAACTGTTTCAACCACAACAGTTTCGGTGTGAACTAGATTAAGTTAGTGAAGCGTACTTCTTAATTTTACAAGGTGGTTCAAATGGACTTTATGCTCTTCTAAAAACCTGATCTTATCTCATTTAAAGACTAAATGTAAGCTTTCGCTTTATTACTAACATGCACCGAAAATTTAACTTATGAATGGAATCAGTATCAGCTTTTAACTAAAACTCTAAAAAAAACACTGCTAGTACATTTAAACTTATTGACAATATATATTATAAAACATACCTAGGAAAATATGTGCAGTCTCGATAAATGTATTTGCAAATTACACTGTGACTATAGATTATTCTTATCGTAAGTTTTTAAAAAAATGCACAAATTATACGTCATTGAACGGCTTTCAGCCAAATATTTAATATTCATTAGTTTTGGAACAACTATGATTCAATTTTAAGTAACTTCTAGGTATTTCTGTCGTTGTCATACTTGACAGATTCTCTGATGAGACAGACAGCTTACCATTTATATCAATAAATAAATTAGTATCAAATTTCTACCAATTTATTCTAAAAAGGAGCGTGGGTTAGCCATGTAGTAGCACTGGCGAATCGTGTTCTAATCCATGCAATATATCACAACACATTGCCTGCACTTTAGCCTTGGGCGAGTTACAAGAGTGACAATCAATCCCCTAGCGTGGATGACGGATGGTAGGATGTTGCTGACTGGCTGCCTTCCCTCTGGTTAATAGTTCACTTTCAGGTACGGCAACATATAGCTTTAGCACTTTGCCATAATTACAAATACATATTCGTTCCAGAGACTTTCATAAACTTTACATGTAATGCTTGGATACGGCTTGAATGGGTAATGAAGAAAAAATTTAATATAAGTTTAACATAGCAGCAAATGTACAACGTTTCGACAAGGTTTTGTCATCACATGTATTTTTCTGAAACTTATGATTTCTTATTGTGAGTAACATTTTTTTGTTTTTAGAAAAGGAACTGCTTCATTTCAATGTGCATTTTTCTCTTAAAATGAGAATGCTCGCGAATCTCTTTTCCTTATTATTATTATTTATTTTTAAAATCCACTCACGTTTTATACAGTAACAAATAAAAACAAATTGATTGTTGTTATATTCTGGAAATTAATTATAGCTGGTAAAAGTTATCACTTGAAATTCATGTTTCATTAATAATCATTTATTCAGCAGGCGATGATGTGTGCGATAGCTCTCAAAATTAAAATTCTTTATGAAAGGATCGGGAAATTTGAGTGTTTTAGGAAAACCTTCTGACAACTTAAATTGCAAACGTCCCGCGCCTCCTGGTGGGTCAGGTAAGTTTACGGATTTATACGGTAAAATTCGGATCTCGACTCCCCAGTGAGTAGCTTTTCGCTAAAACAACAACAACTGTACCGCAAGTTGCAAAGCGCCATCACACCTAAATTATATATAGTGAGTTTATTAGAGCTTAAAAGAAGTAGCTCTTGTCACGTTGTTGGCTGTTAATTACGTTAGGAAGTGAGCGAGGAACGCTCTAAGAAGAAGGCCTAAGAGACTTGAGCAAATGAGAAGTGAAGAGGATATCGCAAACTTTAATTGTTTTTTTACTTTCATTCTTACATTTTCTAAGAAATATCTATTTTCTTCCTTTCTTGTATTATTTACTGATTCACTTATTTAGACCAGGGTTAGCTACTTTATTCTAATAAGCTAACCCTACTTAGGGCGACTCGTTATGAAACTGCGGTAGTTGATATTATGGAACGGGTGGCTCTCATGAGAATTCATTGACTTTAGCTACTGCTCTCAAGTACTTTATCATTCTGCTAACAAAACTTCCAGACACCACACTAAAAGAAACCAGTTACCTTAGGATCATCTTCAGTGAAATTTCAAAATAATTATCATCTTCATGACAGTAATACCAATAATCAGTACATAATAAGAAACACAGTTACACTGGTTTACTCTACTCAATTAAGTATGGTAAATGCAATCAATTGATCCTGTTTCGAACTTTGAAGAAATGACTCCTGTCTCTAAATTTCAGGAAGGTGTAGAGGTGTAAATGAAGTCCTCTTCTGGCCCATCTTTGTTTCAAATATCTCAACTTGGTGAATGGTCTGTGACTGCCAAACTGCTAAGATCCAATAGATAATAGCGAGGAGTAGTTTCTGTAGTGTCACCAGAGGTTTGTGCAGGGAATTTGCTAGAAGAGTTTTGTAATTCAGGTTACAAAATCCTGAGTGTTAGACGATCTAATAGCAAAGAAAAAGGTTTAATGGATTCTTGTAATGCTATAGTCAATATTAAGCGAAACATTTTGCTCACTCACAGTAATATAGGTTTTTGAATACTCCTTTGTAAGACCTTAGATCAATAATCCAGTGCAAGATTTCATTGTTATCGTTTTGCACATATTACTGATTTCTGTCGTGGTCGGACTCGATGTCCTGAATGTAATTCGCGTGAGGCATCGTAATGCGACAGAGTCCTTTAAATAACGTTTGGAGACAGCTTGAATGGATAGTGAAAGAAGCCTTATTAGCAAATGCACAACGTTTCGACAAGCTTCTGTCATCACATTTGCTAAAAAATTTTTTTTCATAATCCATTCAAATCGTCTCCAAACTTTATCTTCCAAAAGTGCGTTCCAAGAGTCCTTTAATTATATTACTTGTATTGAAGCACATTCTGCACGATTCTCACAGTGCCCAATTCGTTTGGAAGCTAATTATATTAAACGCTTAAAGGCAAATCAAAATTTATATTCTAGAAATGCTTTTTAAGAAATCTTCTACCAGAAAAGCATCATATGTAAAGGTAACGAAACGTCCTTTTTTCAACATTTCCGCCTTCCAGTGGCACAGAGGTATGTCTGCGGACTTACAACGCCAGAAACCGGGTTTAGATACCCGTGGGGGACAGAGCACAGATAGCCCATTGTGTAGCTTTGTGCTTAATTACAAACTTCAACATTTCTAATGTGATATATTTAATACAAGTGTAATCTAGAAAGGATTGCTCAGAGGTTAAAGACATATGGTACTGTGCTAAAACAATATACTGATTCACATTCTTCTCATATTATTATAACTTGTGAAACTTATTAACACCAAATCTTAAGTACGCTTTCCGTGTTACTACTCTATTTATAATTTCGATCATTCTCAAGGGGGAGTGTTTTGGTAAGATATTAACAATTATCTAGTTGGTACTTATTGGATTTATCTTCTTGAATATTTACAAATTAAGAAAGATTTTAATGAATTCTCTATTCGCCGCTCTTGTTTCTAAGTGCAATTCTTGTGTTAACTTTAACTGTGAATAGTTACTTTGGATGATACAAGACATAGACTCTTATACCCTTACGTCTGGCTATTTAATGTACATCACTCCTCATGGGGATCTGACCATGTTCATTCCAAAGGCAGATAAACGAAGGCTTTTACTGATTCTTATATATATTTTGAGCTACGGACAAGAGTTAAGGCAGCTAGTCAGCAGCGTTCTACCACCAACCCTCCGCGCTAAGGAATTGACTGTTACTCTTGTAACGCACTAACAGATTATAAAGTGTGGATAATATTTTGTAGTATAGACCAACTCCCAAATCCAGAACTCTACTACAGAGCCAACACACACACACACACTTACTCAATAGGATACAATATTGAACTCAACCAGTAGTAAACAGTATAAAAACAAGTCGTATTTAACGGATAAATACAACACAATTTAGTTTTCGCCTCATTTCTTATTAAGAGAGTAAATTGTCAGAACTGCTTGTTTAAAACATTAGTCTCAGAAACCGGAATAATTTGGCAGAACTGCTTGCTTAAAACATCAGTCTCAGAAACCGGAATAATTTGGTAGAACTGCTTGCTTAAAACATCAGTCTCAGAAACCGAATTGTTGTCATTTGCGTTGGAAGTGTTAGTTTACTACAGAAACCGATTGTTTTCATTTGCGTTAGAAGTGCTGGTTTATTACAGAAACCGATTGTTGTCATTTGCCTTGGAAGTGCTGGTTTATTATGTGGTTACTTGACATATTTGTCTGTACTTCTCACGAAAAAAGCGATACAACTTTTTGAACTGTTAAAGTAAGTATAAAGTGCATAGCAAGCAATTAATCATTCATGGCTTCGGAATCCATAATATATTAAGTTTTTTTTTAATATCTATAAGTACAATTCAAATCATTAAAAGAAAAAATTTGCGTAAGTAATTTTTGCCATAGTTACTAATTATAAAAAAACCAAATAATAGATCTCTAGTTATAAGCAGCGTGAACTTATATTCTATGTGAATATTAAAAACCATACCTAATGCATGTTATTTTATAAATCATTTATTGAAGTTAGAGAATTATTCGCCTATAACTCTGAGTGTGGAAAATATTTGATTTTTTTTTACTGACTAAGTTCATTCGACATGTTAAAATCCTATCCCTAGTATCCAATAAGTTTCAAACTTAAATCTCTAATATTCGAGAGCCAGCAATCTAACCGGTTAGTAGAGTCGCGTGTTTCAGTCATGCTAGATCTTAGTTTCAAGTTGATTAAAGCATGTGTCTGGTAAGCAAGGCAGTGAGATAAAATCTCACTGAATTTCAGTTTTCAATTTGGAACTAAAATGCCTGCTTTGTTAGCAGGGCCACAAGGTTAAATCCTATTTACTCTCAGTTTCCAACTTGGCTAAAGTGTCTGCTTGATTAGCAAAGCCGCGAGGTTAAATCCGATTTGGTTAGCATTGACTGAAGTATTGCTTCGGTTAGCAGGGCCACAGGGTCAAGTCCAACTGATTTTCAGTTTTCAAAATGCCTAAAGCATTTGCCGTGTTGGCAAAGTCGCGGTTTATGGCCACTCGGATCTCATTTTTCACTTCTTAACATAAATTCTAGTAAA
The DNA here is from genome assembly GCF_000517525.1 of Limulus polyphemus. Taxonomy (NCBI): domain Eukaryota; kingdom Metazoa; phylum Arthropoda; class Merostomata; order Xiphosura; family Limulidae; genus Limulus; species Limulus polyphemus. The sequence continues at coordinate 142,575 of NW_013667006.1, read as the reverse complement.
TAGCTTCTGATGTAAATATAAGGAAAAGGTAGAGAAAATAATAATAAATTTACAATTGAAATTACTCATTTTAATAAGAGCTTTTCGGTAAATCATATTAATCTAAAAAGAAGTGTAAAGAAAGAAAGAGTACAGAAATGAAGCTTCAATAACTCAAAATAAGATTTATAAAGTGTTTCCGCTACTTGAATAATTTTTAACTGTACAATGTGGTAAACTGAACATATATCAACTCCTTATATTATGAATATATTATAATTCTTTCTTAGTTAGTTTCAGTTGCTATGAGTTCAACTCCCATTGCACTAGGAGGTCTCATCTATAATATTATTTTGCTTGTTTGTATATACGACCGTTACGCTTTCTGACCGAGAACCTGCTGTAGTTAGAATGTTTCCCCAAGAAAAAACGCGCATGCGCATTAGTCGCTCGACGGCAAACAGTCTGCCTGCAGCAGAGAGCTGCAAAGCTCAGTGATCAAGTCGCTACAACGGCTGTATGAAACAAGAAGTAACAACAAAAGGGGGAATGTAAATGTACTTTACTAGCCATTTTGTACAACAGAATATTAAAACTTATCAATGTTTTTAAAAAAGGTTTGACGTTAGGTCGTAGAATAACATTATAAGTTTATTTATCGATAGTATAAAGTACAGTAAAGTTTAGTCCTAACT
>NW_013667006.1:119606-140982 GCF_000517525.1 Limulus polyphemus | reverse complement strand
TAGAGCCTTGACAGGGGTATGAATACTTATTATAATCACCTAGAGCCCTGACAGGGGTATGAATACTTATTATAATCACCTAGAGCCCTGACAGGGGTATGAATACTTATTATAATCACCTAGAGCCCTGACACGGGTATGAATACTTAATATAATCACTTAGAGCCCTGACAGGGATATGAATACTTAATATAATCACTTAGAGCCTTGACAGGGGTATGAATACTTATTATAATCACCTAGAGCCCTGACAGGGGTATGAATACTTATTATAATCACCTAGAGCCCTGACAGGGGCATGAATACTTAATATAATCACCTAGAGCCCTGACAGGGCCATGAATATTTAATATAATCACTTAGAGCCCTGACAGGGGCATGAATATTTAATATAATCACCTAGAGCCCTGACACGGGTATGAATACTTAATATAATCACCTAGAGCCCTGACAGGGACATGAATATTTAATATAATCACCTAGAGCCCTGACACGGGTATGAATACTTAATATAATCACCTAGAGCCCTGACACGGGTATGAATACTTAATATAATCACCTAGAGCCCTGACACGGGTATGAATACTTAATATAATCACCTAGAGCCCTGTCAGGGGCATGAATATTTAATATAATCACCTAGAGCCCTGTCAGGGGCATGAATATTTAATATAACCACCTAGAGCCCTGACAGGGATATGAATACTTAATATAATCTTCACCGGTCACAAAGATTTAACAAAAACAAGCAGAAATAACCAAACTTTCATCCTAATTTTAAACGTATTACGCTAACAGAATAACTTATAGTATATATATATTTTTTCTAATATAGATAAAATGGGTTTGGACTATTTAGTTATCTAATGCATACCGTGGAAAACAAGTTTAAATATTAAAATATCTATAAGGTAATGTAAGCCAACTTTATGTATTTTATCATCGTAGTTGTGATATGTTGACAATGAAGGTTTTTTCCCTTCAGAATTATGCATTCTTATTTCCACAGCTTTGCATGGTAGATATCGAACGCCACCTACACGCATCAGCTAACTTAGAATGTTCACATTTCTTTCAAGCAATCAAGATACTCGTTGTATTCTTCCTGGTAAGTTGGTCCTCAAACGAATTGTAATCGTAGACAACGAAATGTGTAAATCTACTTGTATATAGGCCGACTTTATAAAACTTTAACTTATGTTAGGCCTAAGTTCAATAAAGAGATAAATTAACACTGTAACCTGTGTACTTTTCTTTACTTTAGTTTAGTTAGGACTAAACTTTACTGTACTTAATACTATCGATAAATAAACTTATAATGTTATTCTACGACCAAACGTCAAACCATTTTTAAAACTTTGATAAATTTTTAATATTCTGTTGTACAAGATGGTTAGTAAAGTATGTTTACATCCCCCTTTTATTGTTACTTCTTGTTTCATACAGCAATTATAGCGACTTAATCACTGACCTTTGCAGCTTTCTGCCGCAGGCAGACTGTTAGTAGTAACTAAATTACTCCAGAATTAATACACTAAAATGCTTAAATGATTTGCCATCCATAAACGTCCAACATTAGACTATACAATACCTTCCTAACCTAGCAATACTAGTTCAGTCCTCCAAGATATTCCAATAAGAATCAAAGGGTGGTCAAGAACTACTTAATATTGTCACAAAAACAAAAATTCGTGGTAGGGATTTAGTCTTTAAAGGAAAGAAAGAAACGTTCCTAAACTGGGGTGTTCAGGGATATTGATATCCCCTTCGCCCCGCTTGCGAAAAAATAAATTTTGTTAAGTTCGTGGGGATAAAAGATTTCAGAGTCGCGTCGTATCTTCTAATTTGGCTGGTATGAAGATTTGAGAAATGTCTGGAAGTCCAGAAGGCAGAGAGAGAAGACCAAGGTTGATGATGACGTTAAAAAGAAGACCAAGGTTGATGACGACGTTAAAGTGAAGACCAAGGTTGATGACGACGTTGAAGAGAAAACCGAGGTTGATGACGACGTTGAAGAGAAGTAAGGCGACAACACTCGACCAAACAGGGTCACCTAGCGGCTGGGATTTATAAATCCAATGCCATGGTTGGGATAAAAAATATCCAAAAACGCTGTGAAATTTAATGTGCAATATTATCACATGCACGTTGTATCGGTGACTCGGCAAGGACAACTTTCTGATCACCACACGTTGTATCGGTGACTCGGCAAGGACAACTTTCTGATCACCACACGTTGTATCGGTGACTCGGCAAGGACACTTTCTGATCACCACACGTTGTATCGGTGACTCGGCAAGGACAACTTTCTGATCACGCACAATTTTGAGCTAAGATACGAAACTGAAAAACTTCAAGATTACACTATTATGTATACACATGAAACAACTATATTTCATAATTTCAAAGATAAATGTTTGAAATACACCGTGACATGAATCTGTTCAATTTTAATGTTGTATTTTCAAATTAATATTCCAATTGTGTAGAAAATTAACTTGTTTGTTTCTTCTTGTTCAGCGCAAAGCTGCACAATGGGCTGTCTGTCCTATGCCCATCACGGTATCGAAACCCTGTTATAAACCTTCATGCTTATGGCTCAGCAACTGGAAACATAAACCTATTTACCATATTTCTTTTTTGTATATTGCAGTTTTTTTATTCGTCGAGTTTAAGTTGTCGCCACGAATCTTGTTAGTGAAGACAACTCAAACTTAAACTTTATAAACTTATTTAAACACGATATAACTTCCATTTTAACGCACTTCTAGGAGTCCGATAATGCTTTACTTTTAAACAAATAGAAATTGTATTGGATGTATATTACACTTGAAAACGTTTAAAAACAACTAAAAGTTTATACACGTGACAGACGTTTTTTGAATACTAACTTTTCACGTTACGTTATCTGCCTCTTTGGTGAATCGAATTTAGAAATTTTTGTATTCAACAGTGATATTTTCAGTTTTTCTTCTTTTGCGTGTTGTAATGTTATATATATATATATATATATATATTTATTGTTATATAAGTTTCTTTAACTTTCAGGTAATTACAATATCTGTATCTTTTTTAGTATCATAGATAAATTATATTCAACTAAAGACTTGAAAGCTCATGAATTTTGTGTTATAACTGACCAACCGCTAAAATATTTATCACCAAACAAGGCATGTTCCCTTAGAATCTCCCAGAAAGTGACTTAGGGATTAAAGTTTGGACCTGAACCATCTCTGTCACCTTTTGGGGACACTTATGTCTTCCTTGTGCGTTGAATAGGTACGTCAGTTAGTAATAATAACTAGCAGAGACCCGCAAAACATTTGCGGCCAAATTAGTATCTTTATCGTAACAGTACTTCTTTAAATATAACATTTCTAGCACAATACAATTTTATGAAAGAAAAATTAAGTATTATCTCTTCCGTTACATATCATCCAAGTAGGGATTTTAGGGATTTAGGTGGATTCCCACTCTCATCAATAGCACTAGACAGGGTAAATCAAATATAGAGGCCCGGTATGGCCAGGTGGTTAGGGCGATTGACTCGCAATTTGAGGGTCGCGGGTTCGAATCCCCGTCCTACCAAACATGCTCACCCTTTCAGCCGTGATGGCGTTATAATGTGACGGCCAATCCCACCATTCGTTAGTAAAAGAGTAGCTTAAGAGTTGTCGGTAGGTGGTGATGACTAGCTGCCTTCCTTCTAGTCTTACACTGCTAAATTATAGACGGCTAGCGCAGATAACCTTCGTGTAGTTTTGCGCGAAATGCAAAACAAACAATCAAAGATATAAAAGGACCTTTTTTTCAGTGGCTGAATACAGTTTCAGTCGTATCACTTTTAGCATCAGCGTCTACGGCAGAAATACGTTAATCTACATATAATTAATGAATTGATTTTATAAGAGTTCACTTTGATTCATCTCTAATGAAAATTCATAGTCTTTGTTTATGAACTGTCAGGTGTTCTCAAAGTTTCAGGAACAAGTTTTCGTGGCATGAATAAAAAATATAATTTTTACTGACGAACACTGTATTATTTGAAAGCACGTGTATTTTTTTAGTATTATTTGATAACACTTGTTTGCAATGGCATAGACAAAGATGTCATAAGATCATAGGTGGCACAATTGAAACTGGCTTATTAAAAGAGCTAACGAGGGATTGAAACTTGTAAATTGTGTGTGTGCTTGTTTCCTTACGAATTTAGCAATAGGAATTCACAGTTAGCTAATCGCTGTATCTTCCTTTTTATATTAAAGCTCACTCTTAATGGTGTTTGAAATTTATCTAATACCACGCATCCGAAGTTTTTGTGTAAGTTTGCTTCTCTCTTGAATGAAACTACAAAGAAGAAGCTTATGAAGAAAGTATAGATATATTAGTTATCATAAGTACTTCTTTTGTTAATTATCATTACAGAAACAATAACCGACTTTAATTAATAAAGATTACATTTTGATAGTATGAAAGTTATACTTTTTACCTTTATTTATGGTGTATTTACTAAGAGTGATCAAGTGGTTTGCGTCGTGTTCCCTCAAAAAAAAGAAAGAAAGAAATGTGCTCCGCACTTTAGATCCATGGGTGCGCTATAAGAGTGACGCTCAAATCCAAACTAGTAGCCTGAGAATTATCTGTGGTCGTTACAGCTGCTTTCTCTATAATATATCAGTTCAAAATTAGGGACGGCTATGTACAGATTACAAAACCAAGAATGTTGCACTAAGTACCACTGCAGTCACTACATTCGTATGCTACATAATCAGAATAACGTGAAAGTTCATACTTTTGGAATATAACCTATTTAATTAAAGTGTACATAATATGCAGTTTTACATCATTCTAAGTGGACATTGATGGATCACCACGCTCCGTTTTAGTTGATGAATGCCCAAAAGCACCATGTTGATTAGCTGTGTCATAGCTGTTTGCTCGACTCCAGAATAATTATCTACATTTTATTATCCCTATTCTTCGTATACAAATACGGCCTTGAGTCTTTGACATTTTCTTGTTATAAAACTATCGTTTCTAAAAATCTTCAAAATTATTGTTCCATAATAACTTAACAACTGGTATTATTCTTTTTGTTTTGTTTCTGTTCTGATTTTCTTGTCTCTCTTTTTTTTATAATAATCTCTAAAACATTGGTTCATGAAACGAATTATGTTAAGAAGTTACAAAAAGTCTTTATAATACAGATGGTTTTCACTTACATAACTGATTTTGTAAGAGTCGTCTTCGATTTGATAATATCGTTCATGTTTTTATTCACTAGCTTTTATTTAGATTTTACTGTGAATATAAATATATTAAAGGCATTGATTTCGTTTAACATCTGTATGTAAAACTAACGCTTTATACCTCAATCTAACGTATTCTCGAGCATGTCTGCTTGGTGGTTGAGAGCAAGAATATTGACGATAAAGTTTATTTCCAAATAAATAAAAAGGAAATGAAATATCCCCCTTTCCTCCTGGTACAAAAACAACATACAAATTGAATTTGGTAACTGAGAGACCTATGTTGGAGAAATTTATTACCTCTTGCTTTCCTCAGGGGCTCAATGACATTCGTAAGCGTTATTATGCCACTTCAAAGTGGTTGTGTAAAATAAAATCATTTGGAAGGATTATTTGAGTTGCCTGAAAGACGTTTGAATACAATTCAAAGTAGAAAAAGGCATTGTTTGGATGGTTGGATTGTTGTTTTTTTTTGTAGGTTTTCCCAACAGATGAAAAAAAAAAAGCGATGATTTTCTAAAATAAATATATAACCATTCACATGTATACTAATGCTAATAAATGTCCGTTCAATATATCACTGATAGACGTCTATAAATCTTCTTAAAGGCTTATATAACTAAAAGCTAGTTCTGATACAAGAAAAGTTGAACCGTTAATGATGACTTTGAATACCTTTCATGTGTCGATTATTTTATTATTGTTATTATTGAGTATTTGTGAGAGAAACATTTAGTCTGCCTTATTCCAATATCGCCTGTCAATTTTTTTATTTCCATTTTTGATGACGTTTTATTATTTTATCGTGCCTTTCTTTTGAGTTGGGCGCAAGATGTTGTTATGGAACTAAAGGCAAGTACACAGAACAGCATTTCGCTTTGTTTTAACTAAGTTTGAAAGCATATCTACGTATTGCTAAAGATAAAAAACAAAATACATGTTAGAGTTAAAACTTTATGTTACAGGTTTGTTGTATAAACAAAATTGATGCACCTCGTAATCCACACCGTTTCATATCGAAAAGGATAGAATAATATATTTATACGAATAAAAACATTATGCGATAACACTTTATGTATAATTCGAAATTTCTAGAATCGACGAGTCACACATACGGTGTCTACAACAATTATTTAGGCGGTGCCAGATTTATATGTATTTTTTACTTTTTTATATTGAATTTACATGTTTCTAATGAACATATATATATATTGACGCAACTTGTAAATAAAATTCAGATTGTTTATTCTTCTGTTATAAATGTTAAAATAGAGATTTTTTGCCAAATGTGCTCAAACAATTATTCAAGCAATCTCAAAATAATTCATTAGGCCGAGGTACAATCCAGAATGGATTTAATAGAAATATTTTTACCAGATGTTAAGTAAGATTATGTAAATTAAAAGCACACAGGTTAGCATAAGAGCCTTGCTTTTAGAATAATTTGTTATTTTACCTATAAATAATGAAAAGGGTAGAAATTCTGATGCTGTCTGTATACTAATAGTAGCTGTACCCAGTGAAGATTACGTAAAAAAAGGGCCCGGCATGGCCAGGTGGATAAGACGCTCGACTCGCAATCTGAGGGTCGCGGGTTCGAATCCCCGTCCCACCAAACATGCTCGCCCTTTCAGCCGTGGGGGCGTTATAATGTGACGGTCAATCCCACTATTCGTTGGTGAAAGAGTAGCCCAAGAGTTGGCGGTGGGTGGTGATGACTAGTTGCCTTCCCTCTACTCTTACACTGCTAAATTAGGGACGGCTAGCGCAGATAGCCCTCGTGTAGCTTTGCGCGAAATTCAAAAACAAACAAACATAAAAAAAGAAGGAGGTTTGTTTGTTTGAAGTTAAGCACAAAGCTACACAATGGGCTATCTGTGCTCTGCCCACCACGGGTATCGAAACCTGGTTTCTAGCGTTGTAAGTCTGCAGACATACCGCTGTGCCACTGGGGGCCAAAAGAAGGAAGAAAATTTAAAAAATACAACACCAAACAGTGAACTCTATACTACAGAAGTACAAACAAAACAAAACTAATTTGAAAGACAAAGAGACGAAAAAATCTTCACAGAGTGACAAAACCATTGTTACAAAGGTTAAAAGAAACAAACAAGAGAGGGCTTCAGATATTATGCAGGAACTCGTGGAAAACTATGGTGTTAAAGTCTTAGTACAAACACGAAGAAATAGAATAAGAGAAAAGGGATTCAATGATCGGATTTGTAGAAGTAAGTCTTTTGTCAGCGCATTCAATAAAAAGAAAGGATTAGCTTTTGCTAAAAAAAATACTCCATGAAGTCAGAATCTATGTTCATCATTATCGGATGGTGGAAAAGAAAGTGAACTACTGGATGGCAGACTGGCCTCCTCAATCACCAGGTCTCAATCCTATTAAACATTTATGGGATGAACTAGATTCTAGGATAAAGGAAAGAGCTGTTAAATTTAAGATTGAATTATGGAAAAATATGCATGAGACATTGAAACTGACATTTGCAAGAAGTTGGTGGGTAGCAAGAGAAAAAACTGCAAGTTGTTATTAAAGCAAAGGGAGGTCCCACTAAATACTAAAAATTTAAACAAATATTGAAATATAATGTTCAATGAATATTTAGATCTCTGGATCATTCTTTGAGTATATCAGGCAATTTTTTTATTTCAAATAATTATTACAGTAGAAAAAGTATTTGAATTTTATTTACAAGTTGTCCTATTGCATATATATAATGAAGATTAAGACGGTTGATAAAACATAAAACACTTTATTTACAAGGTTCGAACGTTTCGGAATAACTTATTCCATCTTCAGCGAAATCTGAAAATTGTGTTACGAAGATGATTATTACTAAAATTATAATATAATAACATAATCATTAGTTTAGTTATTAAGAAAAGCGGTAACTGGACGGATGAAACAATGTTTATATATATATATTATACAACAGCAACGTTCTAACCTTGTAAATAAAATGTTTTATGTTTTATCAACCGTCTTCATCTTCATTATTAAACGTCGGTTTCCCCATCGTGAATCTATTGCTAGCGATATATATATACGAATAACTTTTTGTTTGTAACTTTCAAATCAATATAAACAATTACCCAAAGTAAAAAAATGTGGTACTGCCTGAATTATTGTTTCAGAAACTGTAAATAGTACACTGTCCAAGAATTATTTCATGTGTTCAATGACCCCGTATGCCAGACCGGTAGTAACTAGGGAAAACTTTCACGAATAAAAACTAACGAGGTAAGAGTCTGTGTACCTACCAACTCAGTGCAGTGGCTTATCTCACAATAAATATTGCATTCCCGCTGGTTTATTGGTGTCGTTCATTATAATCGTGAAAATGAGAAGTTAAACCATAGAACTTAATTCTATACAATCAGGATTGGGCACGTGTCACACACACACACACACTCGGTTGTACGAAAATAATCCAAGTAACTTTGATTACAGTGAGTCATTAGGATTGTAGAAATTATAATCAAACAAGCTTTCTCTTACACTTTTTATAATGACAATTATTGTTTCTTAGACCTAATGCGGGCCAGTAATTAACATATTGGACTATGAAGGTAAGATTCCGGGTTCGCGTCCTGTTGCTGCCGAAAGAAGAACAACAAAACTCGTGCTCTTAATTGAAGGCTACTGGTGTATTATAAGAGTCACGATTAAATCTCTCTATTCAGTCTGACAAGAGTAGCCCGAGAGTTGGCGGTAGGCGATGTTGACTAGTTGCTATTTTTTTTTTTTTAGTTTATCACTTGAAAATTGGTACCGGTTAACACTTAGTTAGATTGTAGCTAAAAGGCCGCCGTCTATAATTTTGAACTAATAACCAGAGAGAAGGCAGCTTCTTACTTATTATATTAAAACAGGTCGATTTTATTTTCTGTTTTTTCAACTGTTTAAAGAAAATTTTCAAAATGAATAATGCGTTGTTTTAAGAGACTGAATCTAGTTTAATTTTTGACATTCCGACTATTTTGAAAACCCAGAGAACTTATTATATAAAAGCGAGTAGTTTTCTTTAAAAAAAAAAAAATGAAAACATATAATTTTCTTCCTCTTTCTTGATTATGATACCATTCTCATCTCCGCCGTCGAATAAACTGTCGTTGACTGTCACCGAAAATTTTGAATTTGGAGTCATCTATAAGGAATACGTGTTTTCAGCTCTGCTCATTCCACTATTTGTGGACCCATGCCCATTTCAATTTTTTGGTGTGGATAGCTTATCCTAGCAGAGGTTGTCGAGCTATACGCCCATCGAGACGTCTTCGTATTAAATTAATCTGTATCATACTGTTCTCGAGGTAAAATGCACACTTTTATTTACAGAAAGATCGTCATCGGGATCTGTACTCAACCGTCGTATATCTCATAAATAAAATACCCTGAGATACATAACACCACTTTTGTAGGATTTCAGTTTTATACTTCGATCATTTCTATTAATAAGAGTACAATTTTCATGTACCCCTCTTCAGAATCTTCCATGTGGCTCCTACTGAAACATGGAATCTTACCACAATTTTTTGCATGGAGTATCCTCCTTTCCCAGACAAAACTTTGAATTCTACACGCTTCTCATATGTAATTTTAGTCCTAGAAGCCATGACTGGATTTACACTACTTCTACTCATGGGCAATGATTTCTTGTACTTTTATTGGCTTTACACTGGTGTGGCACTTTCTGATTTATCGGATGACAACCAATCACAGTGTAAACTAATAGCACGTGACTGTATTCTGGTGTAATTCATTTTTCACACGATAAGTAGGTCATATTCCTATAGTGTTTGCATTTTATACTTTTTCTTTCCCTGGCCACTTCCATAATTATTCAAAATACTGCATGTGTGGAAAGATGTGAGAAAATGTTGGTAAACAGAGTAGGACAAAAGTTAAAAATAAATATAATTTGGAGTTATAAGAAAGAACAGCTTAAAGTGATTCACTTGAGAATTTTTTTAAATTCTGAGACAAATGGATAAAGAAAACTTTAAGCAAATTGGAAGAAATTTTAAGAAAGTCTTAATATGTAATGCAATACGTCAGATGATAAAACTAACATTTGAAGCTTAAGAACTTAGAAAAGCAGACAACAAATATTTTTAGAATGATATATCAGGAGCTCTCCGTAACTTAATGAACATTATTTACTATAACGAATAAAAAATTACTTACCACATAATATACGAGTTAATAATCAAATTTTAAAGGATCCAAAATCTTTATATTTTTTTTTTGTTTCTGGTTAAGCACAAAGCTATACAATGGGTTATCTGTGCTCTGCCCACCACGGGTATCGAAACCCGGTTTTTAGCGTTGTAAGTCCGCAGACATACCGCTGTGCCACTGGGGGGCAAAATCTTTATTAATGTATTAGAAAAGATATAAATCAGCAAGCATATTTTATAATAGATTAAAAATCAAATTAGTCAGTTCTATTTAAAACATCATTTGAAAGTTTATATTTTATTTGCAATTTTCTATAAATTTATATAATGATATAAATAACAAAAAATTATCAGGATGTAGTGCATTTTGAATTGAAGAACTATATCGACGACCGTTTTTTTTTAAAGCGTTTAGCAAACCAATGAAAAGAAGTAAATTTTGTATGTACTTTAGAGCAGAAAAGAACAAGATTGGGCTTACATTTGAAAACTAAAGAGATTTTCATGATTTACAATTTAAGTGTTGTAAATAAAATAAGTTGCAATATTTGCAGGTCAGTTTTATAAACTTAATTCTTGCTACAAGTAATTTTATTTTATGGTTCGGTAAAACTTCTAATTTGCTTACTTTAAGTAAAATAGGAAAACATAGTTTTGCATCACCCACACAGAGAATTAGTAGTTTGGAATTGTAAGTAACGTGCATGTCTAGAGTGATTTAACAAATAAAGATTTGATAAAATTTGGTATGTTGGTTTAATAATCGCATGATACCTTTTAAACAAAAAAGGAGCAATAGGAATTTTTATATTTTCTGAAGTTGACGACTCTAATGATGAAATAACGAAAATCAATATTTGTTTGAAATATAGCTACTATGTACATGGTATTTATTTTGAATTGTACGAGGAAGTTTTGTATATTTGTGTTCTTCCTTTTAAGAAGACGATTATCCCTTGAGATAGCAAAAATGTGTTTATAATATAGAAAAAAAAACTGAGTTATTCACAATGTGTTTTATAAACAAAAAGCAAGAATTGAATGTAAAATTGCTACTAAAGCCACAGTCATTCTCACTAATCTACTTATATGAACTGTTACTTCCAATATTATCACTCCTAGGCGAACGAACTCTTGATTGCTTGTGAGTACAATGGCTTCCTGCTAGATAAATAGAAACAATAGGCTTATCTACACGAAACTTTTTAGACTATAACCATTATTCTGCATTACACTCTAATTACATTTAAAGGACAGAAAAGTAGACATGGCTATATTTAACGGTTACATTAGAGTAGTAGTATGGGAATATTTTTCGGAAACTTGTAATTTGTAAATTTGGAATTTGTGATTGACTATGCAGACAAAGTTTTGGTTAATGTCACAAAACTTTAAAAGAAAGGTATATTCAAAAATGTACGGAAACGTCATCTTTAACAGAATTTAACTAAAATATCACGATACAAGGATTAAACATGCCCAGTCTAACTTTTAAAATAATTTAATGATTATTAAGGATGTGTAAATAAAAGTTAGCGAACTATAAACATCGAACTAAAATAACCGAAAACACTATATAGGTAATAACATACACCTTCAAAAATACAAATCAGTAAAACAAACTAACTAGAAATGTTTAAGGTGACACATACACTTAAGCTGTGGGGGAGGGGGGGCTTTTTTTGGATATCGCATTCATTTATGGAAATATCTCAATAAAAATGGACACTGTGGCAGAGAAAAAAATGCTACGTTTTGTTTTGCTGCAATTATTTTAGAAATCTAATAATAAAAATGGGGAAATTTCAATAACTTCTGTGTAAAAGTAGCAGTTGATCTTACTATTAACAAGATTAAGTTAATTAGCTTAAGAAATACCTCAAAATGCTTACTTGTTTTGGATAGTGTGGTATCAAAACTATATATATATATGGAAACGTTTTGATTTTCGAAAATAAAGTGTCAATACAATTTTTTGAAATGATACTATAACGCATTTATATTTCAATATGACGACCATGAAATCATCTTAAAGTGAGATATTAAGTATTTCAGATATTATATTAGCGCTTTGATTCCACACTATCGAAGACTACTAACCAATCTGGAATAGGTCTAAAATAGTTAATAGTAAAGTCAATTGCTGCTTTATACAATATATAAATATACAAATATATCTATATGTGTGTGTGTGTGTGTGTGTGTGTGTATTAGTTCGATTTCACTTTCAATTTTACAATTTATCTACCACTGGATTACACAAATAGTTGAGCAAAAAATGCATAATCCCTTTTTCTGTCAGGTTTTCCCAAACTTGTTGAAATGCCATCATAATTGAATGAGATATCTAGAAACGGAAGATATCTTCCCACGGAAGAAATAAGTGTCATCTTAATGTTATAAATCCAACCACACTAAAACTAAATTCCATAAATGTCAGTGTGCGTTGAGTCATCAGTTGGGTACACTAACTTACAGTGATATTTCGAAAAACATTACGAATACACCTCAGCCCCGGCAGGTGAATGTGCTACTCTAATGTTATAAATCAACACTTGGGAAAACCACATCCTGAGAAAATTAACTTGAACTGAATTATCAGTTAGATAACCTTGCTTACAAAACTTACCCCTTATTCTCTATGAAATCTGTTCAATAAATACCACAGTCAAGATATGTCTGTCTATTACGTGTGTTTAACTACACTGGAACTTTTTCTTATGTGATCACTTATAAGAATATAGTGTTTTTTTGTTTATAAATTGGCTTTCAACTGGATTATTTATTTTTACTGTCACTTTCATACTTATTGAAAAAAAAATCAATTTTTTGACATATTGTATATATACATATATATATGTATATATATATACATATATACAAATGCTTCAATACAACTAACTTTTTATAATTCCCATAAATGACAAAAACCAACTTGATTGAAATTATTTTTCTCCCAGGAATCAAAAAAGATAACTTATCGAAAAATATTCATGACTCCAACAGTGCTTACTTTAAATACCCCTTGAGTGTGCAACTAAGTGTCATACAATGATAAGATTATCCATTGTTATTTTCTATGTTCACGTGAGTCCTATCGCCCTAAACGTGGTTGCACACAAGTCGAATATTACTGAGCATGTGGTATCTTTAGTAACAGAAAACAAGGTTGTGCTAATTGAAGTGGTCCATGCAGGCTTTGATATTTCACATGGTATGAAGCTAAAAACTCAGTTAGTTAACGTGAAACACCTTGCTTAAAGTTAAACGATCCCTTTCTGTACGTCTGTAGTTTTATCTAGATTCACAGACAATTGCTAATTCATGGTACGTATATCGTGGTATTGTGGGAATTTTGTCATATATGTTGTTTTTTTCCACTGTGGAAATCTTAGCATCAACAGCTATGTTAAAAACTGCGATCCTCAAAACAGTGGCTTAAACAGCACCTTATACATTATTAAAGTCGTTCTATTCCTTCAAAAGAATGCATTCTCTTTGAAAATTGTGATATTAAAATTCAAGATTTCTCTTCCATACTTCAGTAATTTTCTTCTTTAATTTTTGCAGTTATTTTTCAACTGCTGGTTATCCTATTTCATCACTTTGCCCAATTTATGATCGCGTTTTGACAATACCTTTCAATATTTGATTACATTTTTGGTTTTATAACATACCTCCTACCTTTCTTCCTGTTGAATGATTCACAAATGTTTCTTAACGTCTCTATAGGTAACATTTTACTGGCAATCCTACTCTCAACCCAAAATTGTTATTTTCTAGATTTTTCAACATAAATAGTTTGGTATTCACAGATGACTCACAGAAGTAATGATAACTGTAATTAACTTGTACCATTTCAGTTGTATGGGGTCCAATAATTCCAAAAAGGCATCTTGCTGTAGCTTTACTTCTTACAGTTTTAAAACAGGTAAAGTATCTCAAAATATGTAGGATTAGAATTAAGCAAATTTTCAGTCTCACTCAAATACATAACATGAAGGTTACAAGAAAATGAAATTAATTCAAATTTATTTTGGAAAATAAAAGCTTAAGGCTACATTACAGCAACCTAGCGCAACAGTTACTTGATATGATCCAGACTGACATCTATTCTCTATGAATTTTGATATAACAAGACTAAATGATTATTAATATTTTACCTATCACTAAAAACCATTTGATTACCTAAGATTGTATCGTCCTTTCTTTAATTCAAACTTGTTATGTAACTTAATCGAATAGACTAAGCAAAATTATATAATATTCTTCATTAATACCATCACATTTGATTTATTAATGTTTATTTAACCAAAATACCACGTCAACTATGACTTTTATCAGCCAGGTTTTTAATACAGGATTACAGAAATTGATTAATATATTTTCTTTGTATACAACAACATATTTTCTTAAACATTTGTTACATAAACATTTTTCAAATATTCCACTTACAAATAGTACCCTGTGTAACTATACTGATCTAACAATGACTCATTTTATCACATGCTCTTAAGAAGCAATAAGATAAATTACAAATTATGCATCAACCAAGGACGAAAGGGAACAAAACTCACGATAAGTTATATACTGTAAGACTGTTTTTTTTATTTTATTTGTTTTTAAGCACAGAATTATTTCATTTTTTCACTAGAAGAAGGTTCTGAAACCTTTAGATAAAAACAACCTTTTCATTGACAAAAAATTTCCTACTTTTTACTATATAGGGAATGTTGTTCTTTTTCCTCACTACTGTTAAGTTACTTTTTAATTTCACTTCTTGTGAGCTTTACTTCCCACTTCTTAAAGCCCACAGTGATTCGATAGAAGCATATAAATATGAAGCTGTCGAAGTGCTTGATTTTAAGTTTTTATGTTTGTTTAATTTTGTTTTTTCTGTAAATCATCGTTTTCACCTAGGGGAATTTATTATAAAATTTGACGTTTGCATACGTGTAGGCACATTTTTCTGTTATGCTTGTTATTAATAACATCCTCGTTATTCTTAGAATTTCCATTTTAATATAACTGACATTTAATACTTCTTCTTGGCCACGCTAAGCAATATATCTTATCAAGTATATGTTCAAGTAAATATAATTTCAACTTCGTTTAATACAGTAACATAGTTAAAAATTAATAATTTGTATCCGAAACTCGAAGTAAGTTAAAAAACAGTTATGTATTAATGTCCACAAAGCATAGATAAGGAACAAGAAATATCTGAAAATTCGAAATGATTACATAGAATAGATTAAGTAAATATTTCAATTCCCAATCATTTTCATTTGTAATCAGTTTTTATTTTCAGTTATCACAAATGCTAAAGAAATTACATTAAAATTCATTATGTTTCGTATCTTTATAGTTTAAAGCTTTTGCAAAATATCTTCATGCTGACAACTAATTGTAGTTATTATGTATTTATTTATTACACTCCACACTAAATTATTTTTTGTTTTTTTAAAGTAAAATCTAACTTCTTAGTAGATACATCAACAACTTGAATAGAGATCACAAAAAAAGTGAACAATATAAAAGTAGTGCACAATTTCATGACTGCTGCTTTACAGTTACCTTCCAATCCACGTGTGCTGTAGATGTTTCTCGTGTATGTTAGGTTTAATCAATACACGTATTAGGTAAGATAACAAGCACTACAGGCAATAACAAATAAGCCACCTTTAGACACATGGAGAAATTTGCTAAATCTATATAACGAGATAGTTAGCTGTTGTCGTTGTTTCTTATTTCAATTTTCTTTGTTTTCTCAAACATAATTCTATTTATTGCTTGAAACTAAATTGTCTCTTTCCATAAATCGGAAGATATCTGAACAGCTATCATATTTGCCTCATTTATTTGCGTACATTTTTACATTCATTTAGTTTAATGAACAATATTTTAAAAATATTTTAACCAGTTCTAAAAGAAATACTTAAATATTGATTATTATCATTTAAGTATGAGCATTAACGCTTTCTTTTCGACTCACATTTAGTGGAAAGTACCGTTATTGGACCCGAGTATACGAACTCGTGAATAGATACGTTTATTTGAATAAATTATCGGCTTAAAGGCTTTTATGAGAGAAAATTATTATAAATCTGTAACATATATGTTTTTTTAAGTTATCATACAAATTTGAGTCTTATACGTTTGAGCTGTTTAACTTGCATGAACAATATTTGATATGAATATATGTATACAGTAGCATGATATTATAAATACATTTTATAAAAAAATTATGTTTGCTTGTTGTTAAGCACAAAGCTACACAACAGGCTATCTGTGTTGTGCCCACAACGAGTTTCTAGAGTTTTTAGAGTTACATGGCTTCAGACCTACCGCTGAGCCACTGGGAAGCATGTTTCTTGCTATAAAAAGCATTAATGTTAGTAATATGAATACTTTATTGTTCAGTGTTATTATGTGTTACAACTGTGGCCGGTATATTGCATTTCTGTCATGTTTTGCCATGTTTGTTTTCTTAATAATGTAGTTGAGCGTAAGATAAATAGGAGAATAGTACAGAAAATTCCCAAACACATTGTTGGGCTATATTAGCTAGATGTGTCCAGACAAACTTAGTAAATCAAGCAAGTTAATATGTAGTTAGTGGGTTATATACAGCGCTTGTATACTGTTTAGGCTTAGCGATTTAGGTAACGGTTATATACATTTTGTGCTTGGTGTCAAGTCTAGAGTAAGACTTACTCACTTAACCTTTTCGAGGTATTTAGTTCAGTTCTTAACACGTTACGTAGTGGAGTAAAACATGGTGTACTTTGAACATGAAAGTGTTGACAGTGATACTTGAAACCTGAACAGAACCTTATTCTGGTCAGTAATCACCAGTGTTCAGGAATAACCGTTGAATTTTGAGCTATTGATCAGAGGAAGGGGGGTAAACAGTTACTGATACCCACCGATGTAATGGCTTTGTCGGCTTCTAAACAAATAACGGAACTGACTATCACTCTTATAAGGCACTCACAGCTGAAGGTTGAAAGTGTGTTTTGCAGCAGTGATGACGAACCTTGGACATCTCTAGTATGACATGATAACCAACAGCCACGGCCAGCCCAAATACCCCAGAAGTATTGCTATAACAATATATACATGTTTTAGAAAGTAGTATTATACACCCCCTATCATGAATTATTTACCGTGTTTGGCCGAGAGCCTATCACATAATTTGATACACTTTAAATTTTGCCTTGAAAAGTCGATCAACAGCCCGCATCAATGTTGCTCGGTTGACAAGGCTGTTGTCATGCGTGCGTAACGTCGCAGCAGAACTTTACACGCGACAATTTTTTGCAGCACAGCGAAAATTCGGTGATTCGTTTAGGCCTCATTACAAAGAACGTCGAAATTTCGACAGCATTCTTAGCAAACGTTATGCTGAAGCTAGAGAAATGTGTATTTTATACGTTTATCGGTATGATCTCGTAATGATGGGCTGGTATATTTTGAAAAATTAAACAATTTCTAAATCTTATTGATTTATTATTGATTCTCAAAATGAGATCAAAATCTTCTTTGAAATGGTAAACTTTAATATTTATATGTAGGCCCGAGGATGTAGGATGTAGTCTAAATACACTATGTGACAACGCCAGTTATTCGGAGTTTAGTAAGACTATAAACAGAAGAGGGGTAAAACAATACATTTGTTGCACTCATAACCAGTCAATGACTGTTTATTGTTCAGACTTACTGTACTTAAACTATACTAATGTACAGTTATTTAAAAACAACTTACACTTACTCCTTAAACTAGGTAGTTTCTAAATGTGCATAAAAGTATTTATTACATCATGCACATTATGATATATCAAACTTATAGCTATGCTTTCGGTTTCTCTATGGTTTCACGGAGGCAATCCCAAACTATGTACCATAATGCCATTATTGGCCTTAAGTGCAAGCTGAAGAAAAATTGCTCACACATAAAATACTGTTTATACCACTTGAATTCGAAACCTCAGGTAAAATATTCTTTATCCAGTCTTTCTCCACTTCATAACATTTATCATTTTATGATACAGTGATACTTTGAGTTTACTTTTTTTTCAGAAATAAAACACTGTTTCACTTCCTTATCACAATCACTTGTGGTCACTTGACATCCTAAGTCGGTAATAAAGTACATTTTTGTGTCTGTCGATATCTAAATGCAATCATTCATGCAGAGTGTAGATAAGATCAGAAAAAAATACTGAAAAATAAGACATTTTTAAACTTCTTCTCAAGTTTTATATTTAGTATTTTGTTATTCATTAATTAGGCTAAAACTAATTGCTACATACAGTAAGTAAAATTAAATAGATGGGGAAATGAGTAGTATTGTAAACAGAACCAAAGGAAAAATATGTGTGCTCGTCCCGAACAGAAGCCAAAACTTTTATACTTCTTTTAGTCATTTTGTATTATACAGAGAAATTCTGCTTGTGAAAGGATATAATTGGCTAAAATAAAATATTGAATTTTTTTCCTACTATGACATCCTGCCAAGGAGCATCATCATATAACTTAATAACAATTAAGCTGAAAACGTAAACTATTTGATAACTATAAAATACTTGCAAAAAGACACTAAGTCTTATTACCAACTAGAACTATCCATTGATACAAACGCTCTGTAACAAGACTCCTAATCAGTTGAAATTATTTCCAACTAATGCTTTAAAACATTCATGAGCTCTCGTCACTCACAATTTATTGAATAGTAATTGAAATGCAATTAATATTCCTAACTTAAGGTTCAGAATATTCAACAAAAGTTACAAGTTTTGGAGCTGATAATTATGGGTTAGTAATATTATTATTTTTTTTCTTAAAACTTCTACATTTTTTGAAAACAAATTAGTTTAAGTTTAAATAAGATTAAGACAAATGTATGCATGTGACTGAATTCGTACGAATTTATAAATAAAAAATAAGTAAACCACTCTGTCCCTGTTATGCTTGTGAAAAAAATATATAATCATTAACTATTTTAATGATAAAAATCAGTCAGGATGATTTAGTAATTTCTGTCATTTACGGTCAATTTAAGGATACACTTCTTCTTTGAAGTATCAAAATCATTCAAGACCAATATGAAAAGTAAAGGTGACTAATGTGTTTGTAATTAAGCACAAAACTACACAATGGGTTATCTGTGCTTTGCCCACCACGGTGTCGAAACCCGCTTTTTTAGTATCGCAAGTTGCAGACATACCGCGGTGACACTGGGGGCACGTGACTAATTAAAAGTAAGTTAGGATTTAAGTATCTATTTACGTTATGATCAATTTTCATAATTTCACATCATATTAATAAGTTGTCCTGATTTAAATATCAAAAGCCATAGAGCATACGTCTGACGAATATGCTTGCTTTTTTTAAAGCAAAGCGAAGACTGATTTTGGTTGCGTTTTATATGAAAAACAATAAAGCCAGTACTTTTGTTCGGGATTTTGTATTGATGTAATATCAAGAATATAATCTTACAGTTATTGATGTTGAAGTAATATTGACGCTGCCGCATAGAATCGCGTTTGAGTGTTTTATTCGTGATAGCTTTAAGTAAATAACGCTGAACTTTAACTATATATATATATATAAGCATAATAACTGGAATTTATTCTCACTAAATAAATTAAGCCACTTATTTCCACTTTCTTGTTTCAAAGATGGCGTTGAATTATTTTCATATAAGTTTCACATTGCTCATTTTTCATAATAATATTTTATAAATCTAAGATGGGTAATTTTAAGACAATTTCATCTCGCATCCTATGATTCGCATAATGGTTATTTCACAAAGAAAGAACATACGATTTAGTCTTTTTAATATTTTTAAGTAGTTGCCATATCAAACACTTTTGCCACCATGTAGCGCTGCTGTCTCTTTTGTTAATGGTCTTTAAACTTAATTTATCTTAGAAGAGTTGTACGTAGAAATTGTTCACTTTGATACTACATGATAAGCGGCTATAAAAACAAAGAAAAGAATGAGAAGTCTGGGGAATAAGAAAATAACTAAGGATTCTTAATCCCAGTAAAAAATTAAGGATTCTTAATCCCAGTAAATTAGTTTGTCACGACGAGTACAAGAGTTAGGACTACCTGACAAAATTCGGTATGTCTCATTAATTATTCTTCTGTCGTTTGCTATGGTTCGGCTTTATGCTTAGTAAATATTTAATTCTCCTACTTCATACGAGTTTAATCTTAGCGTTAAATTTCTTGAGATGTATTTTTTTTTGTTATTTTATGTGCAATTAAAGTACTTTGCATGTGAAATGTTTTCATCGTTGAATTAATGAATCCTGCTAAACAACATTATTTACGAGCAATAGACTTAGAACATTACGTGAGAATTTATCAGAGTAAAATATTCTATAAGCTATCTTCTTGACGTGGTTACCTGGATTACTTGCCCTAATAAATTGAATTGTTATTTTCATAAAATCTATTCCTTTGATATATATATATTATTTTTATTGCCACGAGATTCTTTGGGATATCTGTAATGTGATTTTTATTTTGATTAAGCGTTATTGGAAGACTATTTAAATTTCCTGTCATTTTCACACGAAATATCGACCATAAAGATTACTTATGATCATGAGGTGAAAAAAAAATCACTTTTACGATTCTAGCTTCCTGGTGTAAATCTAAGAATGGAATTCTACCGATGAAACTGAATTTACGGGGGTGTGAAAACATTGAGGTTTATGATATTTTTAAGGACAATTTACTGTCGTGAATAATTTGAATACAGATATTATTTCTGTTAGTGTACATATATTGTGTGTTAGCTGCGCCTACAAAAGAGATTTTATATCTATAAACATCTTCCACTTTCTGCACAGAATAGAAATAGAAAAATGTGTACAGTTTGTTTATATGCGGCAATATATATATATATATATATATATATATAT
>NW_013667006.1:112544-119218 GCF_000517525.1 Limulus polyphemus | reverse complement strand
AGGCCAATCCGCCCCTGTTAGGCCAGTCTCTTTCTATTATTAGTCATGATCTGGTATTCAAGTGCAGCTATAATAGAACGAATGCGTAAAAACGTTGTTACCTTTTGCAAAATGGCTAAACGAGATATACGTCCACGTTAACTCGTTAACTTTATTTTATTAAGACGTTTAAGTAGTGTCCATAAACTACTCTTCGAGTTTCGAAACGTCATACAGTCAAATTTAATCATCTGATTTATATACTGGCACAACAGAGACCACCGTAATATTCTCTTAACAAAAAAGAAACACAATTGTATGCGTATCATTACGTTATAAACTTATTATACAGTAACATATATTTCACCTTTTTCCTGAACAAGCGAACGTTTTTATCATGAATATCTGCAATACTTTAAATTTATGGTTGTAACCCAAAAGATTAGCATATTTCTGTAATAAGATTTGATTTTATCAGACTACTGTGCATGCGATGCTTTACAACCTGGACAGTGATTTTGGACACTCTGTATAATATATTTCTAACTGAAATATTTGTGAAAAATTCACATCAGCCTTAGTTTCTATTTCATTTCATTTAAGGCTTCTTAAAACAAACTTGTTGTCCAGAAATGTCTACATAAAGAGATAGATTGAGGAGTCCATTGATAGCAAATAACCTATTTATTGTTTTCCAAATTTTTTTATATGCACAAAGCTACACAATGGGCTATCTGTGCTCTGACCACCACGAGTATCGAAACCCGGTTTCTAGCGTGTAAGCCCGCAGACATACCGCTGTGCTACTGGTGGGCATCCACATTTAATAATGCTGTTAGAACAGTTACCTCATCTGCATTTATACCTTAAGTCTTGTTTTTGTGGGACGATTTGGGTAATTTTTGGTTTCAATGTTTCATTTCTTTATGTCTACACATTATCAATTGACACTTTTGGTGTATGATGCATATCAACAAGTTTCGAAGAACATGACCTTGAGGTTGACTTTAAGTTACTTCAATGATATTATCATAGGGTATACGTACAACACTTAATTTCATACCATTAACAATTATTTTCTTATACCTCTTTATTTCTGAATTACTTGCTTGTCAATAAACTTCTGAATAACCGGTAAACTATTGGTCGGACATACACACAACCACAAAACCTGATTGGCTAATATCAGGCATCATCTCACTTCTGGATCGAGGAATATACATCCAATCATCTTAAAACTGTTTTAACTTTCTGCAGATATCGATAGATGACAGGAGACGACTATACCTAAAGTCAGTACACGAAGAATCCCTGAAATACACTTCTTATGGATCTATATCTTACCAGCTGCACGAGGCCAACCATGAAGCTACAGGATTGGTGGATTTTATCTTCAGAGCTCTAACTGTTATTGGTTCATCCGGTAAGTTCTGTTTTTCAATTTTAAAAACCTTTTTTTTTGCCACGATCGCCCAGTTTTAATTGCTATAAAAATTAAAATTGTCTTGAAAGGAAAAAATATGTATTACTTGTATATTAAAAATTCTATAGAACCTTCAAGGTGCAGCATCAGAATAGTTTAGAATGAGAATCATTACTGAAAAATAATTATCATGAATGTATAACAATTATTACCAAGATTCTTTACAATCAATTGACCAGTTGTCTTTATAATATACACCACCTCGACAAATCTCTAAAGTGAAACTTTAATTTTAAGTGATTTTTCCTAGAGCACATGGAAAACATGATCGTTCCGATATCTAATAAAATGGCATTGTCATCTTACAACCATAAGGCCAATAGAAAGAATATTTTGGCAAAAACAGATCTGTAGTCAAATAAATACATACAACAACATTCAGAACAGTATAAAATTACGACAACAAGGCGTTTAGCAATCCCAAAATATAGTATATATGAGGTTTTTGAGTCCTTTTAACTCACTATATAATAAATAACTTAAATTAGGTTTGTGAAAAACATTATAGCATTACTCATAATTCATTATTCGATATTATTTAGCGAACCAATTTTTTAATGATTATATTACAGATTTCTTTTCTTTTTCACCAAAAGTAAAATTCAAAATATAATGTATAACGTAAAGATCTAATGCATTCTTTGATTTGCCGCGCCCTCTTTTTGTGGACTATAGTTTCGCCTATTCAAAAAACACCAGCGCAGCCTGGGTCAGCAAACGAAAGAAATACAGTTAGGCACCTTATAATGGTTACGTGTATATAATAATAATTAAGATCAGTATCATTTGTATTTACAAAATTAAATATTGATAGAATTTCTGTACAAGTCTCTAAACCTTCATGCACAACGAGTTTGTTCTACAGCTTTTTGGATGCCTTCCGGTGGGATATAAGATTCTAAAATCAACCTTTTTTGAGCTTTTAAAAATAAAATAGGTTTATTGAATATTTCATAATAAAACAGGTGGTGTGCATTTCTATAAAGAAAACTCACTTAGTTGATCAATCAGGTCAAAAGCTTATGGACTACCGACCAAACTAGCTGATACAAATCAAATTTTGAAACAAATTTTGCAAGAAATTGTAATGCAAAGGTATACAAATTCCCCAATTATGGTAATCCAAGAAGCGTGCATGTTGAATTATCAGAAACAAAAGCTTTTTGTGTTTATAAGCAAAAAACTAACAACAAAAATGTTGAGATTTCTGATTTGTCCTTTTATTAATAATTTCTATTTTGACTTCCAAACCAGTAGGTTCATTAATGCATAGTGTCAGTAACTTAAAGACTAAATTATACTTCATAAAGTAAAATTAATTGCTAAAGATTTTTTATCGATTTCACAATTTCAACTAATAAGATATATTCTTAGTAAAATCTTTATTGGCGACCACTTGGTTTGGAACATGATTAAATCAATTTTTTATGATTATAAATATTTCGTGCATATCAGATATAACCGTGAATACTATTGTTGTAATATTTGTAATCTTATAACTTCCTATTCCTCAAACAATTAATCTTCTGGGTGCACTTATAACTTTACTAGTAGGTTACCTCAAAACAGTCGAACTTTCAATTTTTAGGACGCAATCTAAACAAATCATTTATACTTCCGTGCACTTTTTTTTTTGGTGAAACGTTAACAACTTCTGTGATCTCAAAGGTCAAACGTCCTTTTTCACACACAAAAAATAATTTATCTCTTATTGGTTGTTTATCTTGTGGAAATTAAGCACAAGACAGATTTGATTAGTCGAATGCTTACTGTACACTCGGGAATTCTGTAGAATCGAACGATGAATCTATTCGATTGGTGGAAAATCGGTCGTATCTAAAAAAACTCTAACAGTTTTCGACAGTTTCTTCATTACTGTGGTGAATTACACCTACATACAATGAAAACATTATCTCTTGCTGCATTACTCATGTCAACTGCAGTAAACATAAGAAATATCAAAGCTTAGTAGCTATATATATTTGAATGCAACTACTATAATGATCAAGATAATTTAAAGTGGGTTCAGATTTAAAACACTAACCGAAGTATTAAGACAGACAATGAAAATTATCAAAAGTTTGAATTTGTAAAAAGAATTGACATATGTTCCCAATCAATACTGCAATTTAATTTATTATGTTACTTGTCTAATCTTTATTTTTATATTTAAACTAACTTAGGGAAAAAAATGTTGTTCTCTTTTAACATAAATACTGCGTCTCACTAAGAGCAAAGTCCAAAATACGCTTATGAATATGAAACTACTTATTTATTTATATAAGCGCAAGCGAAATATTTTGACAATGCATTTTACCATTTTACAGGAAAACAATATCTTAGATATAACTGTCTTTTTAGTTACTAGTTTCATTTTAAGTTTACTTACTTGTTATAGGTTTTATTTTATAACAAGTTACAGCTTTTACAGTAAGGAAGAATATTTTGAAAACAGATATGACGTTTCGATCACTGGTGTGCGATCATTCTCAAATTATCTGTGATTTTCTAATTATAGATGACATAAATACTAAACATTTTTACAGAAATCAGTTTGACAGTATTGCTTAACAGAATAACAACTATCTCTTGTCCAATTTCTTAAATGTATTGTTTGCACGTTCATTTAGCACACGGTGCTTCTGGCATTACATGACAGACTTATTAATATTGTGGTTGTTACGGTAAAACTTATAATCCTGAAAGTAAATTATGATAGAATAATTGCTTGGCCAAAATACTGCTTATTGCACTGTAATATTGCACTGTAATAAATATGGTAGGAAATCTTGTTCCTTTTCAGGATATTCTGCTCCATGAGTTTCTAGTCACTCCTGTTACCTAGCTTCAGTTCAGACAACCTTCGATCGATTTACAAGTCTAGCTGCTTGCGGTTTGTCTAGCTGAATAAAATAAGTCTTTGCTCAATCCTTGAGGTGCCCGAAATTTTCATCTGCGCACATCGCTTGGTATCACTAATGCACGATAGGTGTTTTACCTGTTTCTTCAACGATATTCAACTACAGACAAGCTAGTATCCATGGTAACACTTCGAAAACTACTTGTTTGGAAACATCTGCCAGTGATGGCTAGAGATTGAATTTCGAGATGCCAGTGGTTACATAAATATGTTTTGCCATCAGTTTTCCTCTTCTGTAACGAAAAGAAAATGTAACGATTGGAAAAGCAGCATAGGCAAAAAAGGGGACAAATATGGTACGAATTTGAATTGGTTATAAAATTCAAGTCGCCAACATAGGGAGCAAAACTACTAATGGAAATGGCACACATTAAAATACATCAATTAGCAGCTTCTGGAGCAAAATAGGTTTGGCTTCAGAATTATATTGATTTCTATAATATAATACGTGTCCACATGATCCAGGAATCAAAGAAGGAATTAGGAGTAATAATTATAAAAAAAGTTGATTCTAAATAGGTCTGGATACAATAAATAAAGGCTCCGAAAACATTTTTCGTATGACTCTAACACCATACCTACGAATTCCTATATATGCGGTTTTTTCTTTCTTTTTGTTATCAAGCTGTAAATATTAACCACATTCCATTTTACTAACTTTTCTAATCATACACAGCATTTCATGCGGGTCATTTTTCTAAACCACATAACATAATAAAAAGTGTGAGTCTCATCTTTTTAGATGGATAAACGTGAAATAATTAAACAAATTATGATTTGTTTTTAAATTACTACTCAACAAAAGTTTGAAAGTTTTAATAAAAAAATTATAATTAGGTACATTGTTTAATCAAAGCTATATGATGCACCCTGCTCACTCAATAACAAGAATGTTAATCATCGTACAATAAGTAACCACAACCATGTAATCTAAGCTTCTATTAAGAATACAAGAAAAACCTACTTCGCTTGCAAAGGAGTGTATGTTAAAAAACAAAAGTCATGTGCTCAATAGAATGATATTTGACGAGTTTTCTGTTTATATAACAAGCTTGTAACCCTGATAACAACCACATTAACAGACAACCGAAACATAACTGAAAATAGTAGTCTGTATCATATTTTTCATATTAAAACTGTATCTAATTAATGTAACTTTAAACCAAGTTAGGCTCTTGCCTCTTAATTGATTTTGAAAATGTATGTTTTTAAAGCAAAAATATGTAGTATTCTCAGTTTCACTGAGTTTCCGTTGAGTAATTAGGTAGGAACCGCAGAATAATTGGAGGTTCGCCAGAAAATGTATTGTGGAACATAACTCTGACTTTCTCTGATCTCAAGCGAGATTGATAGAACGAAAAAGATTAAATACAAACTGCACACAGTAAAACTATCTATTTTTTAAAATGCATAATCAAACAACAATCAACATTAAAGACGTGTGTAAAGTGTGCACCTTTACTTCAAAGAGAGATGTGAATTCTAAGTTAAGGTATTTAAAAGTTGTCATAAGCGCCATTTTTACACTTTTAGTTGTAGTTATAGTTTTCATTTTCCAAAATAGAGCAAACAGATATTATACAAAGTAATTTTTCTTTGGACACACGCACTACCCACCTAGCTGACAGTCATCCCCACTTCCAAGCAAGGGATTGTGCATCCCTGAGGCATCACCCAACTTGCCGGTGTAAAGACTTCAAGCTACCCCCCCCTTTCAAGTTACCTCCCGGTAATCTGAAATCGATTTCATATTACCCCCGGGGGTAGCCTGAACCTGATTTCATATTACCCCGGCATTGTTCAGATTACCTCCCTCGCTGATTTAGCTAAAATGATAAATTCTTATGCTTACAACTCATGATTATTGAATAAAACACGTGAAACATACAAGATTGAAAGCTAGTCTCAATATCTGAAAAAAATACAAAATGTCACAAAATGTTAATTATATTAAAAGCACTCGTACACTAGTTCCAAGTGCATGACATAATACATACACGTACTTAATGTGCAAGATTTGCATGTTTCATATGTAGTTGATGTAATTCTGATCTACAGAGAAAGATAACTTATCGTACATCATACGCTACGGGGGTAATGACAGTTTAATTATAAATATTATTATTATTTGTTGTTGTTGTCAGTTTATTTGTGTTTATGCATGAAATAAGTATCTAAATAAACATAAATAAATAAATGTTTGAGTGGTAATCTGAAATCGTAGGGGGTAGGTTGAAATCACCTTCAAGCTACCCCTATTGGTAATTTGAAATCGATTTCATCCTACCTCCC
>NW_013667006.1:105457-112050 GCF_000517525.1 Limulus polyphemus | reverse complement strand
TCTTTCTCTCGAGAAAGTACAAGTAACACCTTTGTTGGCTAACCTAGTTCCATAAGTAGGTATGGTGAGAGAAACTTAGTGACTCCGTTGACAAACTTTCCACATTAAGAACACATAATCAATATGCACAGAAGTTTGAAAACTATTATACATTAACTAAGGAAGTAGGAAACTTATGGGAAGCTTGAATACAACACGACCAAGAAAACAATATACAATTGATTCTTCTTAATTTAAGTTTCAAATATGTAACGTAACCAAAACTAAAATAAAATACAGGGTGGTTATCAAGAAAGTATTGCAATTCAGGGTATTATACATAACAAATAGTATGGGATAGGAAGGTGAAATTACACAAAGGTATTAAGGTTATCATTCGGGTGCAAGTGCCATAGTTGTCATATGGTACCACCGGGGGGGGGGTGTTACTATGATACCTTTTGCATATTTTCCAAAAGTATAAATAGTCATGTAGACCGCAGTACAGCTCATTCAACCAACATGAAACTGAAAGTTGCATGGAGTAATGAACTAGTGAAATGTTCTTACACCAAAGGACGCAATGCCGAATCAGCTGTCAGGAAATACTTTAGAGTTTACAGCACCTGCAGAGGGTCTTGTTCCAATGTTTCTTCACCAAGTTCATACTCAAGTTTGAGGAAACAGGTTGCACTTGTAATAAGCCACATATAGGCAGATCGTCCATAGCAGAACAAGCCAGCAAAAGTGCACATTATGTTGCCCGATGTCTGGATTTACCAGTTTCAAATGTTTGTAAAGTTCTTTGGTCAATTTATTTTGCGAATATTTCCTTACAAGCCACATCGTGTTAAAAAAAAATTGAAGGAGACGGATTTAGCCCGACGTGTTTATTTTGTGTTGCACTTCTTGGCAAGACTAGAAGTTGAATGGCCAATGGCCTGCCAATGTTTATCGAGTTATGAACCACCATTGACCCTTCTTGACAGTGTCAACATGCACAACTGCATTATTTGGTCGGAAACTAATCCAGCACTTTCAGAATAGAATAATTTCGCGTCGGTTTTCTTGTGAATGGTCATCTTGTCCATCGGAGCTAACACCAGCCGATTTCTGAATTTGGAGTATCTGAAGTCATGCATGTACTGTGGGAAGCCTTGTAGAATTCCATACCTCAAAGATGCAATTGCTTCAGAAGTGCCCAGCATATCAGTTGAGATATGCGTTATTGTTATCATGTCCAATATCACACGGAATGCATAGTGACGCCCCGGGTGACAATATCTGACAACTGTGGCATTTGTAATCACGTGATTACCTCACCATCCCTAATTATTACCACTTAAATGCAAAACTTTCTTTATAATCACACTATATGTTGATATTTCTACAAGAGAAAATAAATGTAGTCCATTTTTAAAAATCAAAACAAAAACACACCAAAGGACCATAAAGACAAATATTTTTCTTCCTATACTTGTCCTTTGTATTTCGATTACTGCCATTTTTATCTGAAAAAAGTTTAAAAAACACGACATAATCTTTACAACCTAACCCAGGATTTAAAGAAAAGCATACTTCAGTAAAATATAATACAATACGAAGATTGGTATTCTCAAGTGTTTTCAAGTGTAGCAATATCTCCAGGAAAAATAGAGCGTTCTTCAAACTATTTGATTTAGAGGTTTGTATATTGAACTAAATTACTTCCTTGAAAGACTTCACGAACGACGCTTTAAGTACAGGAACTGGGTTTTGAGTAATGGTGCTTATACCACATGTATTGAATCGATAGGCAGTTACTGACTTTTTCGCGCCACATATTGTTTTTCTATCCCAATATGATCCCATGGATATTTTGATAAAGAGTATGTACCTGACATTAGTAATATGACGTCATTGGTCCTGAGATCGATCTGCACTAGTCTGTTTTAGAAGTGTTCGAACAAGACAGAGTTTTCGTTATTACATTTGGTCTTTTTTTATTATCCTGATATTATGAGCTGTTAGTTTCGTCATACGACATTCTGGAGCATTCCACCAAGACCAGAAGTTCGAGGTTTATTATTCCGTATTACATGGAATTAAAATATCAATATAGAGCAGAATGAATAAAATATGAATCAATGCCATTATTACAGTTAAGAGCTTTGGTTCCACCGTTATTAGATATTTCTTTGTAAAAACCAAAGAACGAGCTTAACTTCTACAGCACTTGATATTAAATTCAGTTAACTTTTTGAAATTATAAAAAACTGTAAAGATTTAGAATTAGATGAATAGTATAGATAATGTGGTATAGTTTTTTATATCTCAAGAAAATCCACGAAGAAAGTCAGAGAAATATGTTTGTTTTTCTGGTCTTCGTGTTCATTTAATGTGTATAAAATCTGTGAGAACTATACTTAAAGTAAATTTTAGCTGTGACGTGATATTTTAAATCTTTAAGTCCAAAATATCAGTGCAATATAGTGTTATTATATTGTGTAGTATACGCATTACCACATCGTATTTCTTCCTATAAGTTTAGTTATCTAAAAATAACTTATAGATTGCTTGCATTGTATTTGTTGCAATAGTGTTCACACCATGCACGTACGCTACGAGATTATTGCACTAGACAAAGAACAGAAATAAATTTCTGGCATTCTACGTTTACTTCTGGTTATAATTATGCTGTCAAAGTGCAACATGTGATAACCCACATATTTAAGATAATATTAAATATGAATTTACGTTGTAAATTCATATTTTTCTTCTCCCTTTTTTAGTCACTGGTAAAGTTATGTTTGAATGTCCTTACTAAAATTATTGACTTGAAGCAGAACAATCAATAATATTGAAACATAATGTGGCCAATCTGTAAAAAAAAACAAAAAAAAAACTAGCGCTGTTGTTAAATAGAACAAATCTACAAAATTGCTTCCGAGTGCGTTATGTTACAGTCTTGCATTACTATGCGAAATGCACGAAAACCACGAACCTATAAAAGTAATACAAAAATGTGAATTTATTTAACTGATATATAATTTATCGCTCAATGGTAAGTCTGAGGGCTTATAACGCCACAGATCGAGTTGCGATATTCGCGGTGGGCAGAGCACAGATATTCCATTGTGTAGCTTTATACTTAACAAACAAACAAAATATAAAACCTAACACTTGTTTTACTTAAAAAATAAACTTTAAATTTATAATGAATCAGTTTTTTATCAAACAATCTACTCAAAATTGTTTATTACACATCTTTTGTTTATTGACCCACTATTTCCAGACTTTTTAAAAACAAGAAGAACACGTCAGATTTGCTGTACAATACAACCAATCGACTAAAGTTCCAAGCTGCTGTTGTGGGGATTGATAACATTTAAAAATATGAAAAATGGGTTTTATTACAAACGAGACACATTTGTAATAAACACTACGTTATATCTGTTTCACACAAACTTCACACCTTTAACAACTGGGTAGGTAAACAAGCTGCTAGTATCAACTATCTAAGTCAACGTATAATCATCAGCTGCTATTATTAATTTGTTTTTAAGTAATAAGATTTGTATCCATCAGAGTCACTCTCTTAGGCCTAATACTTGTAATAAAAATTATGTAAATGCAGATATTTGTTTCCCACATTTAAAGAAACATCTACAGTTCACATGATTCTTATTGCAAACTTTAAGCACATTGGTTTCTAATACTTCGCCAGCTTTCAGCGTTTAAACTGAAGTGTAATTAGTGTAAACTAGTGTACAGTAAAACGTTATTTATGTGTGAGACTTTTCGATCCATTTCGCTGACAAAAGTTTACATATGAACGCGAAAGCAGCCACTGTGTCGGTGTGAACCGAGTAGATATGAACTGTAGTTTCAACGTACGTATGAATGCATTAAACACGACACTATGAAAGTATTATTCTTTCAACAATAAATGATACTAACTTTACAAGCTATATTACGCTCCAATACATTTTACAACTTCAAACATAAATACAATTATTGAGAGTTTCACGAATAATACGTTTTTCATATTTATTCTGCTTTAGTAGGTTCACGCAGCTATGATCATTCCTCAATTATATTTCAGGCTCACAGGGGTATAATTTTGAGACTCTTTTATAATATGTGTCTTTCTTAAAGACAGTATCTTATGTTAAAACCTAAACTTTTCTACGGTGATTTGAATAGAAATGACGTTAAAGTTAAGCACATTTGAAGTTTTAAACAGAAAAAGAGATCAATTTTCGTTTAAATTACATAATTCAAAAATATGTTTGATGCAGGTTCATATAGAAAACTAATAAAAATAAATCATGAGTTTAACTCTCCTATATGCTTAGTTTCATCACTTTCTTTTGTATTTATTTTCTGTTGCAGGTTCTTGTAGTCTTATAATCAATATAGCTTAAATTAACTTTCGTATTCTTAGTTTTATCACTTTCTTTTGTATTTATTTTCTGTTGCAGGTTCTTGTAGTCTTATAATCAATATAGCTTAAATTAACTTTCGTATTCTTAGTTTTATCACTTTCTTCAATGTATTTTAGCTCTTCTCACAGCGTTCCTCGCGTGTTTCTCGGTTCTTCCTGTGCTAATGATGATATTTGGTAAGATATTTTTAAACAACATTTTTATATGGCTCTTAATCAACGTTCTTACATAAAACTGTTAAAAAAAAGATAATTGTTGTCAGTATATTTCATGACAAATCATATTCCATCATTATTATTATTTTAAGATTTTTTTCCTTTATATTGCATATTGATAATCCTAAGATATAGATGTTTATACAGAGATGTATAGTTAAAAATAGAGATTCAAAGAAAATTAACCTTGTATAATTTTTGATACACGTATTTTTCCATCTATGTAATGAAATCATATGCGTACATAGACGATATCACTGATTAATAGATATTATAAGTATTGCAACTATAAACATGATACATCAGAACTTTACGTATAAGCACTCTTTTCCCAGTATAACATAGAAATTAGGTTAGTCATTAAATAACCTACCTACTCCTTTTTAGAGACTGCAAACTAACGAGAAATTCATTTTTTTTATTCTATAAGTACTTACATTAGTTTTAAATGCACGTTTTCCTGTGCAAAATATTTCAAGCTATCTTTAATCTACAATTTCCGTAATTAATAATTAAATATACTTTTAACTGATCTCGTCACTTATCTTTAAAATATTTTTAGATATTAACTAAACAACTAATTTTTTATTAAACCAAACTTTTGAAAGTACTCGTTTTAACAAAAAATTTTTTCAATATTTTAGGAATTCAGTATCTCCAGGATTGTCCAAAACAACCCAACATACCAGTGTATCTACTAGTAGGTGGCGCTTTCGGGTTGATTAAAATAATTTCCACAGGATGGCGACAAACAAAAGGGCGTCATTATGAACCGCCGTCGGAAGCACTCACTGATGGCGACGTAGACGAGGTTTTGACGACGACATCTTTGAAGATCACTGATTACGCTCTAAGCATTTTCCTTGTGGTTTGGTTTATTATGGGAAATTATTGGGTCTTTAGTATTTACAAGCCACGCTATGAGCCTTTGCTTCATGACCCCAACAATTGGTGTGCAAAATCCGTTTATCTATTTTCAGTTATCCATTTATATGTCTGCTATGGTGTGGTGGTGTTGTTGGTCATTTTATTCTCTGTTTTATTTCTGTGCATTCGTACCTGTGGTGTATGTGATCAAAAAGTGTGATATGCTACATGTGAAGCACAAGTGTACATTTTTAAATATATTTAGTGGAAGTATGATGTAATGTTAACGTACATAAATTACATGTTTGTTTGTTTTATATTGAGAGAAGGGAGTAATAGCCCTAATATTTAACGTACGGAAATCAAATTCAAATAATCCGACTTACTATTTTCTGCTATAAATACAGAATTATTTCAATATTTTGGGTCCTTGTAAATTGAATAAAACTAATAAAAAGTAATTTTGGCTGTGATAAAACGTGTATTTTTTTAATTAAAATATTTTTATATGCATAAGCATAAATACTTGATTTAACTTCATTAATTCTTAGGGCGCTTGACTCGCAATCTGAGGGTCGCGGGTTCGAATCCCGTCTCACCAAACATGCTCGCCCTTTCAGCCGTGGGGAAGTTATAATATGACGGTAAATCCCACTATTCGTTAGTAAAATAGTAGCCCAAGAGTTGGCTGTGGGTAGTAATGACTAGCTGCCTTCCCTCTAGTCTTACACTGCTAAATTAGGGACGGCTAGCGCAGATAACCCTCGTGTAGCTTTGCACAAAATTCAAAACAAACCAAATCTACTTAAATATACGTATGTGTGTGTGTGTGTGTGTGTATGATAGTTTTCCTTTAATTATATAGCAACCAAAATTTCATTATGATTTTATAATTACTATGTAGATAAAGCTGTTGGCACGTCCTCTATTCCAGTGCTTCTCAACCTTTTCCAACATCATTCACCCCTATAAGTTCTTCACAACAGCTTACTCATGTCGGTTAGAAAAAAGACAAAAAAATATTAAATTAAAATGCAAAATTCTTTATTGTGACTTAAATACATCAAACTACAACTAGAATGAATACAACATAAAATAAACAAAA